>NC_091317.1:35596581-35692914 GCF_038502225.1 Cherax quadricarinatus | reverse complement strand
TTTTTACAGGTTTTTCCGGGTGAGAGTTCCAAAGGTACTAATACCCAAGATGGTCCTGACATGTGTTGTAAAAGGGGCCTGATGAGAATCCCCAGCCCCACCACGGACTTGACTAAAAGACCCAGGGTCCCAAGCCCAGCGAAATGTTAATGAACTTACAGATAAAGGTCCTTCAAAATGTGAATTATACTTAATTCCCAATTACGTCCGTGTTTGTGTACCTCCAAATTGTGGTTGCGGGGGTCGTTTCGTGTGGGTGAAAAGAGTAGTAGTAACTAGTTATAAAAGGGGACGTCGATAGACTTTTTGCCTGTTGTGTGTGGGTTTGAAAAATGTGTAGGGGGCGCGCTTCACCGTATGGTTGAAGGGTGAGTTAAACCCCCGGCCCCACCTTTTCGCCAGTCGCTACTAGGCCCAAATTCGTCCGAGGAGCCTTATCGTACCTCTTAAAACTGTGTAGGGATCTGTTTTGTACGTGGAGCAAGCTACAGACAGTTGGGTCACCGAGGCTGCCCCCGTCGTCCCCATGCATAGGCTCTCACGCAGTTCCCATTTATCAAGTAGTTTGTTCCGACTTGACCAACTTTTACACTCTAAGGCGCCTTAAACACTTTATTTCCTTTTTCAAGTCTTAGCTTTGTTGAGGCTGCCATTTAAATTTGGGAATTGTGAGTTGAACTGTCTTTTTGGGAAAAGTTTAGAGGAGAGAGAGAGAGAGAGAGAGAGAGAGAGAGAGAGAGAGGGGGAGGGGGGGGGGGAAGGAAGGGAAGGGGGAGGGAGGGGATTGTCTCACTAGAAAGACGAAACCCCCTTTTTGCTCCCAAGATAAAAACCCCATCCAGTTAGGGAAAATCATTTGCCAGTAGCAGAACTGGTCAGAGTTCTCAGAGAGAAAAAATAACCAAGAAAAGAATCGTTGGCCCAGATAAGGGTTTAAATCCAAAAACTGAGAGATGACAGACTAGCTAGCATCATCAACTGCATTTATCAGTACTGCTTAGCACAGGGGAATGGCCATTTTTTTTAGAAAGAGGCAATGTAGTCCCTGTTTACAAAAACAAGAGCAGAGCAAAACCCGATACCCCCAGTGCCATCCCCAATGGGAAGATTCTGAAACGGTAATCCGGGTAAGTGATAACGGTTTTCAAAACCCTAACTACTTCGGGCCGTCAACATTTTTCAGAAACGGTCGTCCCACGTTAACCCTCCAATATGTGGCACAGTTGCTGGGCAAGATCAACTGTTTTGTAGCACTAGACATTGCTGGTGCTTTGACCAAGATGGTACCAGGGACTTGAAAACTGCAAGCCCCTTAGTATCTAATCCCTTGGCCTAAAAAAATCTGAGAGTTTTCGTCGGCAAGGGCAAGTGTTTTACGGGGAATTGTGTTTGAGTCTTGAGTCATTGATAGGGAAATGTACTTAAAAGGACCTTATCCCACCCAAAATCCTTGCTTTTTTAGAAGTGTTGTCCTAAGAGAGGACAACACCGTACTGGAGTGAGAGGTACGGGAGGAACTGTGAAAAGCAGGGGACAAGATGGGTACAATAAGAGAATGTTGTATCACATTCGTTGCCAAAGACTTTTATAAATGTTGCACACACATACCAAAAATGTAGCCAGAATAAATGTAAAAGTTTTAAAGAGAAAAGTGAATCACTACCTCCGCTAGGTGTCATAGCTATGTGAGCCAGAGGGCCGCTAATAGCAACACGGGTTGAACAGTTAACAAGGAAGCCTGGTAAAGGCCTGGCTGCACGGGTAAAGAAACGGGTCACAGATTCAAGAAGGCTGGTTTTGAAGTTTCTAGTTATCCAGTCTATCACAGTATTGTGATCTTTGAACATATGATCTTGACATTATCACTCCTAATCTCTTGCATTCCTCCTCAGCGCTGTTCTAGGGTTGAACTTTGTTTTATATTATAGTTTTGGATTCTTAAAATTTTCCACAGCTTAGTAACGGAATTTTGTCTTCATTGAACGTCATATTAACTAGTCGGCTGGAAGACCTGGTTTATATCAGGTTGAAGACTTGTTGTGTCCTCTCATACAAATTGTAGTATCGTCTGCACACGTTCATACATTGTTACGATTTGTCTGTCAGAAATGAGAATGAAAAATTAATTGGGTTGAGTATCGACCCTACAAGAATATATCTTATTACCGTGGCAGCTTCTTGAGTTTACTTTGTTGGGTTATGGCAGCTTCTTGAGTTTACTTTGTTGGGTTATGGCAGCTTCTTGAGTTTACTTTGTTGGGTTATGGCAGCTTCTTGAGTTTACTTTGTTGGGTTATGGCAGCTTCTTGAGTTTACTTTGTTGGGGTTATGGCAGCTTCTTGAGTTTACTTTGTTGGGTTATGGCAGCTTCTTGAGTTTACTTTGTTGGGTTATGACAGCTTCTTGAGTTTACTTTGTTGTGGGTTATGACAGCTTCTTGAGTTTACTTTGTTGGGTTATAGCTTTGAGTTGTTGGGTTATGGCAGCTTCTTGAGTTTACTTTGTTGGGTTATGGCAGCTTCTTGAGTTTACTTTGTTGGGTTATGGCAGCTTCTTGAGTTTACTTTGTTGGGTTATGGCAGCTTCTTGAGTTTACTTTGTTGGGTTATGGCAGCTTCTTGAGTTTACTTTGTTGGGTTATGGCAGCTTCTTGAGTTTACTTTGTTGGGTTATGGCAGCTTCTTGAGGTTACTTTGTTGTATGGCAGCTTCTTGGTTTACTTTGTTGGGTTATGGCAGCTTCTTGAGTTTACTTTGTTGGGTTATGGCAGCTTCTTGAGTTTACTTTGTTGGGTTATGGCAGCTTCTTGAGTTTACTTTGTTGGGTTATGGCAGCTTCTTGAGTTTACTTTGTTGGGTTATGGCAGCTTCTTGAGTTAACTTTGTTGACTTTGGGTAAGATTTGCTAGATAATTAAAAATCCATCTGCCCACTTCCCCCCCCCCCGTTTTCTTTTGTTGAAGAAATTTGCACTGTTTTACATTAAATCTCTCTCTCTCTCTCTCTCTCTCTCTCTCTCTCTCTCTCTCTCTCTCTCTCTCTCTCTCTCTCTCTCTCTCTCTCTCTCCCTTCCTGTTTCTTTCCTCTTTCTCTTTCTCCTCTTTCTCTTTCTCCTCTTTCCTCTTTCTTCTCTCTTTCTCTCTTCTCTCTTTCTCTCTCCTCTCTCTCTTTCTCTCCTCTCTCTCTCTCCTCTCTCTCTCTTCTCTCTCTCTCTCTCTCTCTCTCTCTCTCTCTCTCTCTCTCTCTCTCTCTCTCTCTCTCTCTCTCTCTCTCTCTCTCTCTTTCTCTCTCTCTCCCTCTCCCCCTCCCTCCCTCTCCCCCTCCCTCCCTCTCCTCTCTCCCCCTCCCTCCCTCTCCCTCTCCCCCTCCCTCCCCTCTCCCTCTCCCCCTCCCCTCCCTCTCCCTCTCCCCTCCCTCCCTTCTCTCCCTCTCCCCCGCTCCCTCTCCCCTCCCTCCTCCCTCCCTCCTCCTCCTACTCCTCCTCCTTCTCCTCCTCCCTCCCTTCCTCCCTTCCTCCCTTCCTCCCTTCCTCCCTTCCTCCTCCCTCCCTCCCTCCCTTCCTCCTCCCTCCTCCCTCCTCCTCCTCCTTACCTTCTTCTTCTCCTCCTCCTCCTCCTCCTCCTCCTTCCCTTCTTCTCCTCCTCCTCCTTCCCTTATTCTCCTCCTCCTTCCTTTCTTCTCCTCCTCCTTCCCTTCTTCTCCTCCTTCTCCTCCTAGTCCTCCTCCTCCTCCTCCTCCTTGTCCTCCTCCTACTCCTTCTCCTCCTACTCCTTCTTCTCCTCCTCCTACTCCTTCTCCTCCTCCTCTTCCTCCTCCTCCTCCTCCTCCTCCTCCCGGAAACTGACATACGGTTATGCAAATTTTTACACAGTTTAGGTTTTTATTATATTTTGGTAATTTTTTTTCAGACTTGCAGTCGGTATTCACGTAAAAAACTACCAATACTTTTCATAAAAAAATATTGCTTTGTTTTTTTCTAGGACGTGAAGGTGGTGTCTTAGGTGATATTAAAAGTCTTGAATATTTTTCTCCTGACTAAGAACCGTGAACACTGAGATGTAAGTTATAGTCATAACGAATGAGACAAGATGTCCCACAGGAGGTAAACACAAGGCAGAATGTTGCTGTAGTATTATGTAGCACGTCTTGAGCACATCACTGTGTAGTTGTAGTGAGGGATCATCATGAGCTGTAACATTATGTAGCACGTCTTGAGCACACCACTGTGTAGTTGTAGTGAGGGATCATCATGAGCTGTAACATTATGTAGCACGTCTTGAGCACATCACTGTGTAGTTGGTGTCTGGCCAAAGAACATGAGTAAGTAGAGTTCATGGGATACCGCCCCTGGGACACGGTCCCAGACTGGAATTCCTGTTTGCTGCCTTGATCGACCAGGCTGGTGGTATCCGCTGCACTTAGTCCAAAGTATGCATCACAGCCCAGCTGATCAGCAATTGACCTAGGGAACTTGACAAATTTCCTCTTGAAGACAGTCAAAGGTTGAAGAGACTTACACTTAGTTGTTCTCCCACTGGTGCTTAACACACCTGCTTCTCCTTGGAGGTATTTTCACTGTCTGCAAATCCTCTTGCTTTCATATGGAGTAATTTCAGTATGCAGATTTAGGACCAATCCCTCCAGAATTTTCCAGGTGTAGATTATGATGCATTTTTGTCGCCAACGTTCCCGGGACTGCAAGTATTCCCAGCAGTTCAGAAGCTTCACTGAATTTATATGAAGATTGAAGCCTCTCTGTAGTGTACATTGTTCAGTTCTGTTAGTATACAACAATATTCTAACCTAGGGAGAAAAGTATATTAAGAAAGTTATCATTGGCATCGTATCTCTTGTTTTCAATGTTCTAGTTAGCCAGCCTATTATTTCCCTTTGCCACTGTGATAATAACATTGTTGCCATAATTGAATGTGAAATCCTCTGACATTGTTTCACATTGAACTTCCACTTAATAAAATTATTTTCTTTTCATTTATTTCAATCTTTATTTCTTGAATTGTTTCGTAGCGCAGTAACTGAAATTTGTTCTTGGTAAACATCATATTGTTGTGAGTGGTCCACTGGAAGATTTTGTTTATACTAACTTCAGTGTTCCCTGAGTCCTCGATGGATGTCTCACTCGTACATTGTGGTATCGTCCGCTGTGTGTGTGTGTGTGTGTGTGTGTGTGTGTGTGTGGTGGAAAAAACCTTTTGAAATCAAAAATACAATAAGACAGGGTTAGGTAAGAAATTTTGCAACAAAATTAGAAACCCTTTTTCCGAAAGTTTTGTCCCGTAAAAATTTTCAAACAATACAGAAAATAGGCAGGAACAGTAGAGAGGGGAAGACCGATGTAACAAACCATTTACCCTTTTTAAAAATCGTAGGTTTTTAGGGTTTTGTCCCTCGGCCTGGAGAAATTTTGTTCCATATCAGGGAACATCTGAAGATTTTTTAAACGGGAAAAAGGGGGAGTTTTTAAAATGTCGGAAGGGAGGTGACGGCAGTAGTAGTAGTAGAGAGAGTAAATAGTAGTAAGTGGTGAGTAGAGGAAACCCAAAACCCCCAGATCCAACCCTTCCCGAAAAACTTTTCCGGGTTTTTTTGCCCAAATGACGTTTGCAAAGGCAAAAAGATGAACATCAAAAAAGGATAAATACCGACCCGGAAAAAAAAAACAATTAATGCAACAGTTAAAAACTTTTCTCCCAAAACCCGCCACACAGAGGGTTTTTTCAAAATCGAAAACCCGAAAGTAGGCAGGCAGTAGAGAGTGGGAAAACGATGGGGGCAGTTCCCTCACTTTTGTCGTAAATTTTGGGTTTAGTTTCGGCCCGGGGGGTTTCAGTTCCATGTCAGGA
The DNA here is from genome assembly GCF_038502225.1 of Cherax quadricarinatus. Lineage (NCBI taxonomy): Eukaryota > Metazoa > Arthropoda > Malacostraca > Decapoda > Parastacidae > Cherax > Cherax quadricarinatus. The sequence goes on along the minus strand of NC_091317.1, from coordinate 35,687,054 downwards.
ACCCTCTGAAGATTTGGGCAGGGGGAAAAATCGTCGGAAAGAGGGCACGGGTAGCAGTAGAGCAGCAGTAGAGTAGCAGAGTAGTAGCAGGAGAGGGAACCCAAAAAATCAAACCCCCCAGATCCCCCAAACCCCTTCCCCACTTGAAAACGCCAATTTTTTTGAAAAGATGCCACTGGCCAGTGTTCGACAAGATGAACATCGGAAAAACAATAAAGGGTTTTTATAAAACACAAAAAGCAACTTTATTTTCCCCAACGTTCGCCCACACAGTAGGTTTTTCAAACAAAAGGGGAAACATGGGGATTCGATGTTTAAACCTCCCCTTGTTGAATTTTAGGTTTCAAACCCCCGGCCCGGCAGTTCAATTCCAAAGTAAACCCTTTTGAAAATTAAGAAAGTGGACTTAAAAACCGTCGGAAGGGGGCACGGTAAGGGAGTGGGAGTAGTAGTAGTAGCAGGAGTGGGGGCAAACCCAGAATAAATTTTCAGATCCAAACCCTTCCAAAATTGAAATTTCCTAATAAAAAGCCAAGGAGTGTTTTGACAAGATGAACATCAAAAAGGTATTCAAAAGACGGGTTTTTAGGTAAGACATGCAAAAAAAGACAACTTTTTCCGAAAAGGTTTTCCTAAAGTAGGCCCAAAATCGAATACAAAATAGGCAAAACAGAGATGGGAAAAGATGGGTTTGTCCCTCACCCCGGGCGAGGTTTGGGGGGCCCAAACCTCGGCCCGGGGAAATTCAAAATTCCGTCAGGGAAATATCCGAAAATTCGAAAAGGGGGAGACCCCCCCAAAACCGGGAAGGAGGGCACGGGAGAGTAGAGTAGAGCAGTAGAGTAGCAGAGAGAGAGTGAGAGGCAACCGGGGAAAAATTCCCCCCCAGATCCAACCCTTTTCACTTGGGAAAAACTTGTCCAAGGTGTTTTCGTACCAAGATGCCACGTGCCTGACAAGATGAACATCAAAATGGTATACAATACCGACAGGTTGTTAGTAAGACACATATGCCAAAAAGTTGACAACTTTATTCCGAAACGTTTCGCCTTTCACAGGGAGGCTTCTTCCCGTCGGAAACAAAAGAGCAGGGGGAGAGATGTGAAGACGATGTAATCAGTCCATCACCCCAAAGTCGTAGAATTTGAGGTTTTCAGTCCTCGGCCTGGAGAAGTTCAGTTCCATAGTCAGGGAAATATCTGAAGATTGCTGACAGGGAGGGTTGGGTCTGGGGGGACATGACCTTCCCCAGTTTCCTCCCCACTACTACTACTACTACTTTCCAATACTACTACTACTACTACTACCATCCCCGGGAAACCCCCTTTCCCACAGTATTTAAGTTCCGAAATGTCGCTTAATCTTCGGATGTTCCGACTTGGGGGAAATGGGAAATTTTCCAGGCCGAGGGACTGGGCAACCTCAAATTCTACGGGCTTAAGGGTGATGGACTGATTACATGTCTTCACATCTCTACTGTTCCCGCCTACCTTTTTGTATTCGATTTAAGAAGCCTACTGTGTAGGGCGAAACGTTTCTGGGAAAAAAGTTGTTTTAACTGTTGCATATGTGTCTTTTCCTAACAACCTGTCGGATTGTATACCATTTTGATGTTCATCTTTTCAGACACTGCAACACGTGGCATCTTGGTACAGAAAACACCTTTGGGCAAGCTTTTTTTGGGGGGAAGGGTTTGGGTCTGGGGAGGGGCATGATCTTCAGTTGCCTCCTCACTACTACTTACTACTACCACTACTACTACTACTAATACATTTCCGTGCACCCTCCTTCCGACAGAAAGGGTTTCCCCACTGTCGCTTAATTTTTCAGATAGTTCCTGACTATGGAACTGAACTTTCCAGGCCGAGGGGGCTGGGCAACCTCAAATTCTACGACTTTAATGGGTGATGGACTGATTACATCCCTTTACATTCTACCGTTCCTGCCTTTTCTGTATTCGACTGGGAAAAAGCCCTACCGTGTAGGCGAAACGTTTCGGGAAAAAGTTTCAACTGGGTTTCATATGTGTCTTACCAACAACCTGTCGGTATTGAACCATTTGATGTTCATCTTGTCAGACACTGCAACATGGCATCTTGGAACAGAAAACACCCGACAAGCTTTTTAATGAGAAGGGGGTTGGGTCTGGGAGGACATGACCCTCAGTTGCCTCTCATCTACTACTACTAATAATACTACTACTACTACTACTACCACTACTACCGTGCACCTCCTTCCGACAGTATTTAAGTCTCCGCACTGTCGTTTTAAACTTCAGATAGTTCCCGGGCTATGGGAAATGGGAAATTTCCAGGCCGAGGGGGCGACAACCTCAAATTCTACGACTTTAAGGGGGGGATGGACTGGGTTACATCGTCTTCACATCTCACTGTTCCTGGGTTATTTCGTATTGACAATTTGGGGGCCCCTAGGGGAAACGTTTCCCCAAAAAGTTGTCTAACCGTTTCATAAAGTGTTTTTACCTAACAACCTGTCGGTATTGAACCCTTTTTATGTTCATCTTGTCAGACACTGCAACACGTGGCATCTTGGTACAGAAAAAACCTTGGGCAAAACTTTTCAAGTGGGGAAGGGTTTGGGTCTGAGAGGGACATGACCCCCGTTGCCTCCCCCACCACTATCACACATTTCTACTACTAATACCTAACTGTTGCATATGTGTCTTACCTAACAACAAAACTTATCACTGGCAGTCTCTGATTTTACTCTGTTTACTATTACTTTCTGAGATCTGTTTGTTGAGACGTTAAATATCCATCTGCCCACTTTGCCAGTTAATTCTTTTTGTACGCATTTCGTGCGCAGTCACGTGGTCGTCGCACTTGTTGAAGACTTTTGTAAAGTTTGGTTATAAGTGTGGCTCAGATGATGCTTTGTTCGTCAGGAGAAATGGAAAAATTTCTCCTGGCTACGTTCTTAGTCCTTCGATGACTTGATCATAGAGCTTATAATCATTTGAGCGACGTCTTCGCTCCTTCCCGGCTCCACCTCTTACAAGCATTAATTATTATCCAGAGAACCTCTGAAGACACTGGGCGGCGATTATCTGACGGTGGATGAAGCCTTCCTTACCTTTGATATATATTTAATGAGTTCCGAGAGTTTTTCTATTCCCAGAGCCCGACCTTGGGCCAGGCTCGTCTAGTGCTTCCCTGGTAAACCAGGCTGTTGCTGCTGGCGGCAGGCTGACCCGTTCCTTTTGCAGAATGGTTCAAACGGGTTTTAGAGCTTAATATTTTTTGTTATTAACGCATCGGCCGTCTCCCACCAAGGCAGGGTGGCCCAAAAAAGAAAAACTTTCATCATTCACTCCATCACTGTCTTGCCAGAGGCCGCTTACACTACAGTTATAAAACTGCAACATTAACACCCCTCCTTCAGAGTGCAGACACTGTACTTCCCATCTCCAGGACTCAAGTCCAGCCTGCCGGTTTCCCTGAATCCCTTCCCTTGCTCACACTCCAACAGCACGTAAAGTCCTAAAAACCATTTGTCTCCATTCGCTCCTATCTAACACGCTCACGCATGCTTGCTGGAAGTCCAAGCCCCTCGTACACAAAGCCTCTTTTACCCTCTCCCTCCAACCTTTCCTAGGCCGACCCCTACCCCGTCTTCCCTCCACTACAGATTTATACACCCTCGATGTCATTCTGTTTCGTTCCTTTCTCTCTACATGTCCGAACCACCTCAACAACTCCTCCTCAGCCCTCTGGATAACAGTTTTGGTAATCCTGCACCTCCTCTTAATTTCCAAACTACGAATTCTCTGCATGTATTCACACCACACATTGCCCTCAAACACATCTCCACTGCCTCCAGCCTCCTCAGTGCAATATTCATCACCCATGTTTCACACCCATATAAGAGCGTTGGTATAACTACTTTCATACATTCTCCTCTTTGCTTCCACGGACAGAGGTCTTTGTCTCCACAGATTCCTCAGTGCACCATTCATCTTTGTCCCCTCGTCAATTCTATGATTCACCTCATCTTTCATAGACCCATCTGCTGACACGTCCACTCCTAAATATCTGAATACATTCATCTCCTCCATACTTTCTCCCTCCAATCCGATATCTAATAATAATAATAATAATAATAATAATAATAATGGAGATTTAATAAATAAGTTAGGGCAAGGAAAAATAGTGTTTATGCAGTGTCAGTGTGTGTTGTCCCTGGGTGAGAGTGACACCATGGGTACCAACTTTACATGTGCAGGTGAAAGCCAATCCTGACAACCTTCACGCACTCTGTAAACCACGAGGTAACTAACTATGGTGGTGTAACCCACAATGGTGGGTTACACCACCTGCAGTGGTGTAGGTGTAACTCGGTGGTGGTGGTGGTGTGGATGTATCTCGGTGGTGGTGTAGGTGTAATTCAGTGGTGGTGGTGTAGGTGTAACCCACAGTGATTGGTGGTGGTGTAGGTGTAACCCACAGTGGTGGTGGCGGTGTAGGTGTAACCCACAGTGGTGGTGGTGGTGTAGGTGTAACTCGGTGGTGGTGGTGTAGGTGTAACCCACAGTGGTGGTGGTGGTGTAGGTGTAACTCGGTGGTGGTGGTGTAGGTGTAACCCACAGTGGTGGTGGTGGTGGTGTAGGTGTAACTCGGTGGTGTAGGTGTAACTCGGTGGTGTAGGTGTAACTCGGTGGTGGTGGTGTAATTCAGTGGTGGTGCAGATGCAACTCAGTGGTGGTGTAGATGTTACTCAGTGGTGGTGGTGGTATAAATGTAACTCAGTGGTGGTATAGATGTAACTCAGTGGTGGCGGTGTAGATGTAACTCAGTGGTGGTGGTGTAGATGTACCTCAGTGGTGGTGGTGTAGATGTACCTCAGTGGTGGTGGTGTAGATGTAACTCAGTGGTGGTGGTGGTGTAGATGTACCTCAGTGGTGGTGGTGTAGATGTACCTCAGTGGTGTTGGTGTAGATGTAACTCAGTGGTGGTGGTGGTGTAGATGTAACTCAGTGGTGTAGATGTTACTCAGTGGTGGTGGTGTAGGTGTAACTCGGTGGTGGTGTAGATGTTACTCAGTGGTGGTGGTGGTATAAATGTAACTCAGTGGTGGTATAGATGTAACTCAGTGGTGTAGGTGTTATTCAGTGGTGGTGTTGTAGATGTTACTCAGTGGTGATGGTGTAGGTGTAACTCAGTGGTGGTGGTGTAGGTGCAACTCAGTGGTGGTGGTGGTGGTGGTGTAGGTGTAACTCAGTGGTGGTGGTGTAGATGTAACTCAGTGGTGGTGGTGTAGATGTAACTCAGTGGTGGTGGTGTAGATGTAACTCAGTGGTGGTGGTGTAGATGTAACTCGGTGGTGGTGGTGTAGATGTAACTCAGTGGTGGTGGTGTAGATGTAACTCAGTGGTGGTGGTGTAGATGTAACTCAGTGGTGGTGGTGTAGATGTAACTCGGTGGTGGTGGTGTAGATGTAACTCAGTGGTGGTGGTGTAGATGTAGCTCAGTGGTGGTGGTGTACATGTAACTCAGTGGTGGTGGTGTAGATGTAACTCAGTGGTGGTGGTGTAGATGTAACTCAGTGGTGGTGGTGTAGATGTAACTCAGTGGTGGTGGTGTAGATGTAACTCAGTGGTGGTGGTGTAGATGTAACTCAGTGGTGGTGGTGTAGATGTAACTCAGTGGTGGTGGTGTAGATGTAACTCAGTGGTGGTGGTGGTGGTGTAGATGCAACTCAGTGGTGGTGGTGTAGATGTAACTCAGTGGTGGTGGTGTAGATGTAACTCAGTGGTGGTGGTGTAGATGTAACTCGGTGGTGGTGTAGATGTACCTCAGTGGTGTTGGTGTAGATGTACCTCAGTGGTGTTGGTGTAGATGTAACTCAGTGGTGGTGGTGTAGATGTAACTCGGTGGTGGTGGTGGTGTAGATGTAACTCAGTGGTGGTGGTGTAGATGTAACTCGGTGGTGGTGTAGATGTAACTCGGTGGTGGTGTAGATGTACCTCAGTGGTGTTGGTGTAGATGCAACTCAGTGGTGGTGGTGTAGATGTAACTCAGTGGTGGTGGTGTAGATGTAACTCAGTGGTGGTGGTGTAGATGTAACTCAGTGGTGGTGGTGTAGATGTAACTCAGTGGTGGTGGTGTAGATGTAACTCGGTGGTGGTGTAGATGTACCTCAGTGGTGTTGGTGTAGATGTACCTCAGTGGTGTTGGTGTAGATGTAACTCAGTGGTGGTGGTGTAGATGTAACTCAGTGGTGGTGGTGTAGATGTAACTCAGTGGTGGTGGTGTAGATGTAACTCGGTGGTGGTGTAGATGTACCTCAGTGGTGTTGGTGTAGATGCAACTCAGTGGTGGTGGTGTAGATGTAACTCAGTGGTGGTGGTGTAGATGTAACTCAGTGGTGGTGGTGTAGATGTAACTCGGTGGTGGTGTAGATGTACCTCAGTGGTGTTGGTGTAGATGTACCTCAGTGGTGGTGGTGTAGATGTAACTCGGTGGTGGTGGTGTAGATGTAACTCAGTGGTGGTGGTGTAGATGTAACTCGGTGGTGGTGTAGATGTACCTCAGTGGTGTTGGTGTAGATGTACCTCAGTGGTGTTGGTGTAGATGTAACTCAGTGGTGGTGGTGTAGATGTAACTCGGTGGTGGTGGTGTAGATGTAGTTCATAGTGGTGGTGTAAGTGTAAGTCTCCGGTGGTGATGGTGGCTTGGGTGGTGGTAGCGTCACCAGCACCACCACTGCTACTAAGACGTTTTATTAACCTGCTCACTTTCTCCACATTCTTGTGGTAGTGTAATGTGTTCTCTTGTGGAAAGTTAGGGATGTAAGTGTTGAGAGTTACTGCTCAATGTTAAGACCAACTCCATAGTTCAAGTGTTGATCTTTAGTTAGACTCACTAAGCACTGTATAGTTGACCCCTGGCTTCACTGTGTCCAGTGAGCGATTGTTGTTATTATTACAAGTTTGTGTGGTAGCAGCAGAACTGTGCTGTGTTGGGGTCCCATCTGGCAAATGATGATGGTGACAACCCAGTAAACACGGACAACTTTCTTACCATATTGTGTGACTCCAATGTGACAGTGTATTCACCTAGCTATATTTGTAGGGGTTGAATCGCAGTTCCTTGCCCAGCCTCTTTACAACTTATTAAAAGATCAGTTTTCTGGTTCCTAGCCTCCGACACCCCAGCCTATGTACTTTTGAAAATATCTAATTTTTTTTTTTCAGCAAATCTGCTGTTTCCCACCGAGGCAGGTAACCTAAAAAGGGAAAAAATGTTTTTTTTTTTTTTAAATTTAGTTTTTTACACAGGAGAAGGGATTACTTGTTGCCGGCGTTTTAGTCGCCTCTTACGACACGCATGACTTACGGAGAGAGAATTGTGTTCCACTTCCCCATGGAGATAAACAAGAACAAGAACTAGAAAGAAAATAGAAGACAGTCCAGAGGGGTGTGCATATATATATGTTTCTACATGCATGTGTAGTGTGACCTAAGTATACGTAGAAGTAGCAAGACGTACCTAAAATCTTGCATGTTTTTGAGACAAAAAAGACACCAGCAATCCTACCATCATGTAAAACTATTACAGGTTTTTGTTTTATAATAGGAGTGTCATGAGAGGCCGATGAAGAGTTAGAACGTAACTCAACTACTGGGCGTCCTGGGGGTCTTAGACCTCGTATATGATGTTAATTTGTAATTAGAGCGTACAGCATGTCACACGTTGCTGGGTGTGTGCAGGCAGCAGTAATTGAGAAGGAAGAATTGCGTCATTAGTTGGTAAACGAGCGTAACTCACTCCATGGTGTTTGGGCTTATGCTCATTAAGGATTTACTCAATCTTAAGATGAACTGATAAAAAAATGTACCCTTGTGTACCAGACATATGTTCAGTACCTACCTACCTGGAGAGTGTTCGTAGGGTTAACTCCCTTGCGGCCCGGTCTCAGACCAGGTTTCTCGGTCGATGGGCCTGATCACCTATTATGTTGGTGCTAGCAGCGCTAAGTCAGACATAAGCACCACAGCCCGGTTGATCAGGCACTAACTTGAGAAACTTATCCAGTTATTTCTTGAAGGCAGCCAGGGGTCTGTTGGTAATTTCCCGTATGTAAGAAGGGAGGACGTTGAAAAGTCTTGGCCCCTCCATACTTTAAGTTTTCCCTTAGTGTTCTCATCCCCCCCCCCCGGCCGCCTTTCATTGGGGGTATTATGTACTACCTGCCAAGTACCTTATTTTCATGGTGATTGACTTGTGTGTGCAGATTTCTAACCAATTCTTCTAGAATTTTCCAGGTGAAGTATTTTATGTTTCAAGAGTACAGATCGAGGGGCTTCAAACGTTCTTAGTAATTTAGGTGCTTGACTAAATCTGTGCTGGCACTGAAGGTTCTCTGCACATTCTCCAGGTCTGCAATTTCGCCTGCATTGAACGAAGCTGTAGTAATCCATCCCTTGTTTTGAAAATTCTAGTTTCCAGTCTCATTTTTTTCTTGCATTTGTGATAATGATATTGATTCCTTAAGGTGAGATCTGACATGATCACTCCCTAGTCTCGCATATTAATCTCATTCGCTGTTGAGTGATTCGAGTTTATACCTCGTTCCTATCTTTATTTCTTTAATCTTTCTATATGAAGTGGCTGAAAGTTGTCCTCGTTGTACATCATATTGTTATCATTGGCCCACTGGAAGACTGTTTATATCAGCTTGGAGGTTTACAGTCCTCAGTAGATGTCACTTTCATAGAGGTTCTAATATCCTCTGCAAAGCATGATACGTTGCCGTGATTTATACCTCTGTGTATGGCAGATAGAATAAAGAAGAGAATACGCACCAGTACTGTGCCTTGGGAAACAGAACCTTTCACTATGACGTCCTCAGATTTCACTTTGGGTTCTATTTGTTAGAAAATTAGATATCCATTTGCCCACTTTTCCAGTTCTTAGTTTTGCACATATTTTGTGTGCTATTACACCATAATCACACCTGTTAAAGGTTTTTGTAAAGTCAAGTGTAAACTACTGAATTTTGATTACTTTTCTCCGCATTTAAGACCATGTCGATATCGTAATGGTTAGGCAGTTGTGAGAGAGACTGGTCTTAAACGCATGTTGCACTAAGTTGTGCAGTTGAGATTCCATGTGATTAATAACCTTATTGCTTAAGCCTCTCTCAAATATTTTGATCATGTTGGACATTTTTTTTTTTTTTTTTTGCTATTGTTTTACCTACCTTTGTGGAGTGGAACTGTCAGTGATTTTTAAGGATTGTGGAATGAATACTGTATCTAGGCTGCTCCTTTATAGACTATTCAAGGCACGAAATAATGGTTTCTTGCAGTTCTTGATGAATATGGAGTTCCACGAGTCGTGGGGTAAGGTAGAGTGCAGGGGCATGTAATATATACACGCCGAAGTTGCTGGAGGGACTGGTTTAAAATATCACAAAAAATAACCCTTTAGCCCCCCAACCCAGGAAAAAAGCAAGGATGTGATGAGTACACTAAGCAATAACTCAGCTAGACTAGAGGACCCGGACTGTTCAACCTTCTTCTATAAAATTTAATGAGAACTACCAATATACCCTTAACCGTTTATAAGGGCAAACTTGAGATTCAAGATTCTGATTAGCCAAGTAGTGATGCTCACATGTGGCTGTGTAACGAGCACCATATAAATTCAAACATCTAATTGATTATTAATGCTTTTATGAAGTCCTTAGACTGTACACCCGGAACATAAGCCAAAATGGTGCATTATAATTTATTAATGGAAAATACTGGAGGAATTGGCTCCTAAGATTTGTTAACATACCCCTTTTATATATAAGTTAATTACCAAAAGACCCCTTACTGTCTTCAAGGGGGAGCTTGAGGTTCTCAAGTAGTTATAACTCGGATCATAATTTTTAAAGGGGTGGATCCGTAAGCCAGCGGAAGTCCTAGGTCAGATGACCAGAAACTCCAACAGTGGATCATCATCTGACTAAGACCCGCGTCAGGAAACATTTGTCCTGTTTCCTGACGAACCTTACCTAACGTAACCTATTTCCTGATCAGTCAGGATGCGCTGTTTGCCTTAGATTACGTGCTTCTAGTTACAACGGCCTGATTAATTTAGCCATCTACCAAGAGGCCTAATCTGGAATCGCGTGCGGAGGCAGTGTCCCTTGCAATAAAGAACAGGCGGGTAACAAGTAGGTAAACACCATCACAGATCAGTCTGTCAACAACAAGGCCTGGTCATTGTCTTGCCTTTTATTTAGTAATTCTCTGTCCACTTGAGTATCTTCCCTGCTACCTCTGCCTACTCTTCTAGCTTTCTGAGTTATGCTTTCTTACAGTCGAGGAAGACAGTGTGCTCCGGAAGTAGAAAAATCCTTGAAACTCATCAAAGGTATTTCAAAAGTAGTTATATTTCTGTCAGGTTTAAAACTCGAAAACATTCTTGAGACACAATTTGCAATCTCTAAGCCCATGCAAGTTGTTTGATGTGCATCTGTTTCTTTAATGTTTCTCAGCTCTTGTGTTTCTCCAGTATCTGAGTCGGTATGATAGCAAGACTTTCTCAGCTCTGTTAACAATAAACGTCAAAGATCTTGCCGAAAAAAAAATCGAATGTATTTTTAAGAGGAAACTCGAATTCTACCTAGACGAGCCTGGCCCAAGGCCGGGCTCTGGGAGAAGAAAAACTCTCGGAAGTCATTTAAGATATATATCAAAAGTGTTTCAAGTATCGGATCAGTCAGTCTGTGATGGCTGTGTTAGACTGAGGAGCTAGCAGCAACGGCCTAGTTGACCAGGCAGTCAACAGTGCTCTCAGGTCGCGCTGCAGGTTCTGTATTAGAATCACAATTTCATTTTTCCAGCTATCTAGAAAGTATCACATTTGCATCAATGTATTTCATACGTTGCTGAGGAGTGACACACCACCTCTGCTGCTTCTCACTATATCTGAGGTGTCTGCTTCCTCTGCTTAAATCAATCTTAGTTAGTTTAATAGTCTTGTTATGCACCCGTTCCCATCCTATGGGCGGTAGTCAAAAGATTACAGACATAATGGGTCCAGGTACTGGGCTCCAACATAATGGGTCCAGGTACTGGGCTCCAACATAATGGGTCCAGGTACTGGGCTCCAACATAATGGGTCCAGGTACTGGGCTCCAACATAATGGGTCCAGGTACTGGGCTCCAACATAATGGGTCCAGGTACTGGGCTCCAACATAATGGGTCCAGGTACTGGGCTCCAACATAATGGGTCCAGGTACTGGGCTCCAACATAATGGGTCCAGGTACTGGGCTCCAACATAATGGGTCCAGGTACTGGGCTCCAACATAATGGGTCCAGGTACTGGGCTCCAACATAATGGGTCCAGGTACTGGGCTCCAATATAATGGGTCCAGGTACTGGGCTCCAACATAATGGGTCCAGGTACTGGGCTCCAACATAATGGGTCCAGGTACTGGGCTCCAATATAATGGTAACTTAGCAAGTTACATTGGTAGTGAACTATTTACAAGTTAATTATCTGCTTACAACCGTAAAGAGTTATTAATACAGACATGAATACATAGTCACAACACATTGCAATGTAGTTTATATGTGGTTTTGAATTATAATATTTTAACAAGGTATGGTTGAATATAAACAAACTAAAGTAGTTATGAGTTAGTTACAATAGACAAAGTAAGTTTTTTTTTTCAGAATGTCTGGTAATATATTACTGTATATAAAATACTTCGACATTTCATGAACATTTGTGAATAAGTTATATTGGAATTAATTGTTTCCTTCTGCAGCACATAATGATGCGGGTGTAACATCAGTTCTGTGGTAATGATCTAGTTAGACTTACATTACCTGGTGGTACAAACTCTGACAGGTACTTGTAGCCCAGCCAAATTATTATAATCAGAAGGAAGCGCCAAACCTACCAGGGTCATACAGCGCTGCTGTAGCCCAGCCAAAGCCGGGCAATATTGACATCCAAGAATCTCATTTTGTTGGATGCAACTTAGACATGGCTTCTCCTGCATGATACAAAAATGATACTTGACTGGTCTCATTCTTCACTAGGTACCAAGTCACTCAAGTTCAGTTTTTTTTTTTTTGTATTGTCCTTAACCCGTAAACTGTCCAAGCAGATCTACGTTCACATGCGTAGTGCTCCAAAAGTAGATCTAAGTTTTTTTTACATATTTTCAAATATAACAAAAATAAGTAGATCAAAGTTTTTTTACACGTTTTCAAATGTAAAAAAAAAAAATCTACATTTTTTACATACTTTCAAATGTTGAAAAAACGTACATCTACGTTTGGACAGTTTAAGAGTTAAACTATTATCTGACAGTCCAAGGTTGTATGTAATCCACTTTCTATGCTAATTCATCAGTTCTGTCATTCATTTGAAGAACAATGTGAGATGAAATCCACTGAAGGTGTACTCTGACTCCACCCTGTCTGTTGTTGACACAAGCCTTCCACACTTAATACTCGGGGAGTTAAGAGTTTTTATGGATGATAGAGAATAAATTACAATTAAGGTGTCTACATGGACGCATTTGAGCGCAGTGTGTGGTAAGTCTAACTAGGAGCCCCAGTGGTTGATTTGTGCTTCAGTTTCTATACTTGAGTCATCACTCTCGTTAGCTGCACTACCAGCTGTACCAGTGTGTTGGTGAACACAACCATCAACATTAATTTATGGAAGAGAGTGCGGTTTGACTTTGGCATCAATATATCTTGATGTGAGAAATATTGCAGGAACAAGTGTAGAAGTTTTCAAGAAGAATCTGGACCACTACCTCTACTAAATGCCAAATGTACCATGCTGTGATGTATGGATCAGTGAGCCTCAGACAGCAACAGCCTGGTTCAACAGACAATCATTAGGAAAGTCTAGCCTTAGACTTTCCTACAACCCCCTGCAACTTAATCTTTCACATTTATACACATATATTGCGATATATACTTTGGTATCTAAGAAGTCCCTAATGCAGGTGTCTATTGAAGTTTTAAATATTACTCAAATCTAGCCGTTTTCGGAGATCGAACCCGGATATATGAGTAGTGAGTGAGGCAGCAGTAGCTGCAGCAGTAAGCTTGAGGAAGAGCTGAACTATGGAATGGCAGGTGATGGTGGGGCTTCACAGAGGTGGCTCACTGTGGCTTCCTTTGCCTCCCCTCCGCTTGCTAATTATGTTTTGTTACTTATGTGCCTTTGTGGTCCCTGGGTACACGTGTTGGAACACTTGGTTACCCCGGAGCGTAGTCTTGGTCATTCAGGCTCTTCTTGCATGCTGCAAGCATTGCCTTGTAAACACCTCGATTCGGGTGGCGACTTTTTTTTTTTTAGAAGTTATCAAGTTTCTTGAAGACAGTAAGTTAAGCTTGTGGTAGTACCTTTCTTGTTATTCGTTAGATGTATTTTATTCCATATATCTGCTGTTCTTCACTGTGCAGATTTGGAGTCAGTCTCTCCAGTTGTAGATTATGATGCATCTTTCTCGCTCGTGAGTAAAATTTGAAGGAGTGTACGTGTTCCCAATAGTGTAAGTGTTATAGTTGGTACGGAAAGTTAGAGAACATTATCCAGGTCTGCAGATTTACGTGCCTTTTAAGGGGTTGTTAGTGTGCAGCAGTATTACAATCTAGAGTATCACCATTGGCTTGACATCTCTAGTGTTAAAGGTTCTTGTTATCAAGCCTATAATTTTTCTTGCGTTTGTGATAGTTACACTGTTGTGCTTGTGATCTTTGAATGCAAGATCTTCCAGCATCGTTACTTGAAGTCTCACTTTCGTCTTCCGCTCTATTGACAGTTTGATTTTGCTTCATCTCTGTTCGTTTTTATTTCTTTAATTTTTTTCCATAGCGGACTAACTGAAATTTATCTTCATTGAACCGTGTTATTGGTATTTTTGCTCAATAAATGTATGAAAGGGGGGAAGGTTCCTAGGATTGGCAGAGAGCGTGTATAATTCCTTTACATAAAGGGAAGGAACACAAAAGAGACTGCAAAAATTATAGGGGAACAAGTTGACTTATTCCCCTATAATTCTAGTATTGTCTGCAAAGAATGACGTAGTTCTTTGAATTATGTCTGTGTCAGAGGCTTAAAGACCAGGAATCACTGGATGGAACAACATTTATAATGTTTTGCATTCACCATAGACCTGGATCACTGTGTCAGAAGCTGCCATCACCAACACTGAAGAGGCGTCACTCACCACCATGAAGAGTGGGTGGATGACGCTCAGTCAGCTACAGTGTGCTAGTGCGGATGACACTGTCACAGCTACCACATCTACAGTGTTTCTTTGTGTGGATGACTCTGTCATAGCTACTACAACTACATTGTGTGTGTCAGTGTGGATGACTCCCAGACAGAGCGACAAGGAGCATAAAACCTAGAGAGAGCGCCACACACAGGTATAGAGTACCAGCTATAGCTATAAAGAGAGCACCAGCCAGGGAGAGCTCCATCCAGGGAATAGAGCACCAGCCAGGGAGGAAAGGACCAGCCAGGGAGGAGAGCCAAGAGCAGCAGTTGACTGTCCTATATTGATCTTGACTGGTGGGTGGGTCAGGCGGGGGCGTTTTGACCTCGTTTTCTACTGCTGGCAAGTTAGTGACTCCTTGCTCAGTGGTCACAGCATTTGGCTAACGATCAAAAAGAATGGAGTTCGATCCCCAAGCAGGGCGTGTCGTATTAGTAAGTCTCCTTACACCTTGCAGTAATTAGGTACTTGAGAGATAGCATCGTTGAGTGCGTCATACTAAAGGCTGAATAACAGTTCTTAGCTTGTAAATATTAACCTTTACAGAAGCGGATGAGAAGGAAATACTTTTTTAACAGTAAAATGAAATATTACTGAGAGAGACTTGACAATTTCTTGAAGGTAGTTGAAAATGTGATAACGGAATAATAGTGTCTAAGACGAGGTCAGTTGGTGTGACGGAATAGTAGGCGAATACATATTTTATTATCTGATAAATAGAACACAGAATAGTAGTAAACAAAATAAATGTATTCTCAGTAAAGAGGTCAGTGCCTGTAGGTACAGTCATGGTACTTTTACTGTCTCATCCTCATAGCATAGATAAAAACTCTAATTAGAGTTTTGAATCATCACTTGTGGACCATGCAAAAATAAACATGAAAGTAACTTCGATAGACGAAACAGAAAAGTTGCAAGAGAATATAAACAAGTGTTGTTGTGGGTAGGAAACTATAACATGATATGCAGTGGTGACTTGTTCCAGCTGCTGAGATATAATAAAAAATGAAGAACCCAAAAGGGCCACTATATATAAAACACACGAGAATCACCTAATAAAAAGAAAGGAACAAATAAACGTCCTGGACGTAATGTCAGAACCACCTTACCGAAGGACACAAACAACAATACATAAAAGTCCTGTGCGTAATGTCAGCTGACCTATCATTCAGGGAACACAATAAGGCAAATGTGACGAAAACCAGGAAAATGACGGAGTGAATGATGATAACTTTCAAGACAAGGAGATAAAAATGCCGGTGGTGACACTGTTCATATTACTTGTGTTATCTTGCTTATGGGAAGGTTGTGGGAGGCAGAATGTAAGGTTGTGGGAGGCAGAATGTAAGGATGTGGGAGGCAGAATGTAAGGTTGTGGGAGGCAGAATGTAAGGATGTGGGAGGCAGAATGTAAGGATGTGGGAGGCAGAGTGGAAGGTTGTGGGAGGCAGAGTGGAAGGTTGTGGGAGGCAGAATGTAAGGTTGTGGGAGGCAGAATGTAAGGTTGTGGGAGGCAGAATGTAAGGTTGTGGGAGGCAGAATGTAAGGATGTGGGAGGCAGAGTGGAAGGTTGTGGGAGGCAGAGTGGAAGGTTGTGGGAGGCAGAGTGGAAGGTTGTGGGAGGCAGAGTGGAAGGTTGTGGGAGGCAGAGTGGAAGGTTGTGGGAGGCAGAGTGGAAGGTTGTGGGAGGCAGAGTGGAAGGTTGTGGGAGGCAGAGTGGAAGGTTGTGGGAGGCAGAATGTAAGGATGTGGGAGGCAGAATGTAAGGTTGTGGGAGGCAGAATGTAAGGATGTGGGAGGCAGAATGTAAGGTTGTGGGAGGCAGAATGTAAGGTTGTGGGAGGCAGAATGTAAGGATGTGGGAGGCAGAGTGGAAGGTTGTGGGAGGCAGAGTGGAAGGTTGTGGGAGGCAGAGTGGAAGGTTGTGGGAGGCAGAATGTAAGGATGTGGGAGGCAGAATGTAAGGTTGTGGGAGGCAGAATGTAAGGATGTGGGAGGCAGAATGTAAGGTTGTGGGAGGCAGAATGTAAGGTTGTGGGAGGCAGAATGTAAGGATGTGGGAGGCAGAGTGGAAGGTTGTGGGAGGCAGAGTGGAAGGTTGTGGGAGGCAGAGTGGAAGGTTGTGGGAGGCAGAGTGGAAGGTTGTGGGAGGCAGAGTGGAAGGTTGTGGGAGGCAGAGTGGAAGGTTGTGGGAGGCAGAATGTAAGGTTGTGGGAGGCAGAATGTAAGGTTGTGGGAGGCAGAGTGGAAGGTTGTGGGAGGCAGAGTGGAAGGTTGTGGGAGGCAGAGTGGAAGGTTGTGGGAGGCAGAATGTAAATTTGTGGGAGGCAGAATGGAAGGTTGTGGGAGGCAGAGTGGAAGGTTGTGGGAGGCAGAATGTAAGGTTGTGGGAGGCAGAATGTAAGGTTGTGGGAGGCAGAGTGGAAGGTTGTGGGAGGCAGAGTGGAAGGTTGTGGGAGGCAGAATGTAAGGTTGTGGGAGGCAGAATGTAAGGTTGTGGGAGGCAGAGTGGAAGGTTGTGGGAGGCAGAGTGGAAGGTTGTGGGAGGCAGAGTGGAAGGTTGTGGGAGGCAGAGTGGAAGGTTGTGGGAGGCAGAGTGGAAGGTTGTGGGAGGCAGAATGGAAGGTTGTGGGAAGCAGAATGGAAGGTTGTGGGAGGCAGAATGGAAGGTTGTGGGAGGCAGAGTGGAAGGTTGTGGGAGGCAGAATGTAAATTTGTGGGAGGCAGAATGGAAGGTTGTGGGAGGCAGAATGGAAGGTTGTGGGAGGCAGAATGTAAGGTTGTGGGAGGCAGAATGTAAGGTTGTGGGAGGCAGAATGTAAGGTTGTGGGAGGCAGAATGTAAGGTTGTGGGAGGCAGAATGTAAGGTTGTGGGAGGCAGAATGTAAGGTTGTGGGAGGCAGAATGTAAGGTTGTGGGAGGCAGAATGTAAGGTTGTGGGAGGCAGAATGGAAGGTTGTGGCAGGCAGAGTGGAAGGTTGTGGGAGGCAGAGTGGAAGGTTGTGGGAGGGAGGGTAAGTAGGAGAGGGAGTGGGGGAGGGGAGGCAAAAGAAGGCTGTCAGTGGGAGGAATGTGGATTGGGTTACGAGGGATGGAAAGGGGGAGAGAGAGAAAGAAGTAATGTTGAGGGAGAGAGGGAAGAGGTTATATTGAGGGAGGGGAAGAGGATATGTTGAGACAGGGAGGGGAAGAGAAGGAGCTCAAGATTTTTGAGTGTGTGCCAGGAGAAATAGGTGAGACGGTGGTGGTGGTGGCAGTAGTGGTAATGGTGGTGGCGGCGGTGGTGGCAGTAGTGGTGATGGTGGTAATGGTGGTGGTGGTGGTGGCAGTAATGGCGGTGGTGGCAGTAGTGGTGATGGTGGTAATGGTGGTGGTGGTAATGGTGGTGGTGGTAATGGTGATGGTGGCGGTGGTGGCAGTAGTGGTGATGGTGGCGGTGGTGGCAGTAGTGGTGATGGTGGTAATGGTGGTGGTGGTAATGGTGGTGGTGGTGGTGGTGGCAGTAATGGCGGTGGTGGCAGTAGTGGTAATGGTGGTGGTGGTGGCAGTAGTGGTGGTGGTGGTAATGGTGATGGTGGCGGTGGTGGCAGTAGTGGTGATGGTGGCGTTGGTGGCAGTAGTGGTAATGGTGGTGGTGGTGGCAGTAGTGGTGGCGGTGGTGACAGTAGTGGTAATGGTGGTGGTGGTGGCAGTAGTGGTGATGGTTGCAGTGTGGTGGTTGTGTTAACTGTAGCAGTGTGGTGGTTGTGTTAACTGTAGCAGTGTGGTGGTTGTGTTAACTGTAGCAGTGTGGTGGTTGTATTAACTTGGCTTCACTTTTTTCATGGTAAATTGCTTCATTAGACAGAACTAAGTACATCCGCATTGCGCGGCTGCACTATTCTCCACAGTAATTACTCAGGTGTACGAAAATAACGCAGATATTTCGTTCAGATTATTATTATTATTATTATTATTATTATTATTATTATTATTATTATTATTATTATTTAATGTGAAACGATAAACCCCTAGGGATGATGCCGCATCTGTGGAATGGGATTGTCAGTTTTCAACCCTGGCAGATATATATGGCGTGAAGGTTTCTAGCTGGAGCGAAAATATTA
Organism: Cherax quadricarinatus; assembly: GCF_038502225.1. Lineage (NCBI taxonomy): Eukaryota > Metazoa > Arthropoda > Malacostraca > Decapoda > Parastacidae > Cherax > Cherax quadricarinatus. The sequence continues at coordinate 35,668,678 of NC_091317.1, read as the reverse complement.
GCGTTATCTTAGCGTACTGGTAATCTTATATGTTACCCATAGTGCGAGTGTATGATTTATTCAGTAGTTTCATTGGCGAAACAAAGGCTAACTATGCTAGCCTGCCATACACACAGGTAGTGAACTGTAACAGCCAGAGATGGGAAACTTCAGAGCCTACCGCACCTTCAAAGGTTTCCTTCCATCCACTCATATCTGTAAGGCAGCCAGGTCATATTTTACCACCACAAAGTTCTTAACGTGGGCGCGGCGTTAAATTTTGAAGTCAGCAGTAAGTTGCTTGAGCCAGGAGGCTGAGCGCGTGCTTAAGAACCACTCTTCCCTTCAGAATATCTTCTCTTAAAACTACTCAACTACCCGTGATATACCTGTGACCGATTCGAGAGCTTTTCTGGCCTACAATCCGGGTCTTTGTCCTGACTTGGTTGGTTACATGCCTATTCATCCAGCTTGTTGCTATCTTAGCGCTCCGCTAGCCCACATATTCATCACAGCCTGGTTGATCTGGTACTTAGACGTAGTGATCCAGTTTTCTCTTTATTGGTCCACCAATATTTCTGGTATGTACTAATAACAGGTTGAATAATCTTTGGCCACAAATATTCACACAGTGAACTTTTACTTTTCACTGTGTTTATATTACGCTTCTTCTCATTTCTCTTAATTAAGTCGCCGGGTCACCATCTGGAAAAGACTCCGGCCGGAACAAAACCAACGAGCCTAATACAGAATCTGAAGTAATGTTTTTATGGTGTGTGCAGATTTTTGACTAAGCTCTCGGTATCTTCCATGTATATATCAGATATTTCTTTCGCTCCATAGAGTACAATGTAAGTTGTTTGTAGCGATCCCAGTAGTTTCCGGCTCTGTTCACTTCTGCGGACAGTGAACGATCTTTACATGTTATAGCTCTAATTTACCTCTTACCAGAGCAATATTCTGGATTTGAGAACACCGGAGATTTGAAGAGTACCATCGTTTAAGTTTTTTTTTTCTTTTGTTTCGAGACTTTTCATTAAACTGTTTCATATTTTTTTTATCTTTGCTGGTTTGCTTAAATGTTTTTTTTTTTTAAGTCAAATGTCATCTGACTTTATTATTCCAAATGTTTTATTAATTTTATTTTATATCTTCGTGCCTTCTGTATTCTGTTCTCGTTTTAAGTTCTTTATTTTTCCACCATACAAACAAATGAAATTTGTACCTCTTAATATATTATTTCCATTCGGCCATTCAAAGACATTTTATGGTATCTTTTACTGAGGCGACTTTCCTATTTATGATACCAAGCTGTGACTAGTGTTTTTTACTAAGGAAGGGTGGGATAGTACCAAAATTTTTGACGATACCTATACCATCCAAACTTGCTGATACATACCGATACTTTGGCACACCCTGTTTTTCCCCGCCTCTGTTATTAGGATGAAAAACAGGAGAGGTGTTAGAAACCTACCTCGGAGTACCGAATTTTTTGCTTCGCTGATGCTCGACTTGGTTTTCTTTACCACTACTCTTAGTGTTCTGTTTGTTACACATTGCAGTATTACATCCCTACCTTTCCTCTTATACCTGTTGACCATATTTTATGAATAATCATTCCATTATGACTTAGGTCAAGCAGCTTTTCAAAATCCATGTCAGTCATAACTGAGCTATGGTTTCTTGTTAAGCGCTTAATCTTATGATTTTGTCCTAATGATCCGATGGTAGCGACATGATCATGTATAGTTGATTGATGTAGTAGTAGTAATAATCGTAAAGATGTTTCACATGTGTTAATCATCAATTTGTGGGTGGTATTATGTCCCTTTGTTCTAAAATACACGAGTAGTCTGTTGTTGCTGCATAACGCTACCTCACCTTTATCATTGCGGACATTTGTTCTCATTCTCTGAAGTAGTTACTTGTTTACCTAACACTGTTTCGTGGGTCATCGCCCCTGCAGCATGGTTGCAGACCAATTCTTCTTGTGATTGGCCTGATCACCCAGGCTGTAAAGGCTAGCCACACTGAGTCCAACATATAGTATATAGCAGCCCGATGGGAACTACCTTGAGGAGCAGTAGCCTCTTGAAGACACCTGGCACAGCAGTCTCTGTAATAATGTCTTTTATGTACAAAAGAGAAAATAATGGAGTTTACCTGAAGAGTCTTGATTCCTTTACACTCACTGTTAGATCTCATACTGTAATGCGGGCACTTGACACCATCTGCCTAACCTCTTGCTTTCATGAGAAGTAATTTCTGTTTGCAGATATCAGATCAGTGCCCTTAGTCTTTATTGATGTAAATTTTGGTGTATCCTTCTCACTTATGTTCCAGGGAATGCAGTTCGAGAAACGTCAAGCGTTCCTAGTAATTCGGGAATTTGACTGAATTCATGTGGGCATCGGCTTAGCTTATCTTGTTTTGAAGCTTCTAGTTATCCAGTCTATCATTTTCTTTCTGTTTGTAATAATGCTCTTGTGATCCTTGAAAGTGAGATCCATAATCCCCTCACGTTATCCTTTACCTCTCTTCAGTGGTGTGAGGCAGGGTTTATAATCCGTTCCAGTTTTAATTTCTCAAAACTTTCCGTAATTAAGCAACTGAAATATGTTCTCAATCGACATCATGTTATTTGGTACACTGGAAGACTCTTACATCAGCGTGAAGGTTTTTGTCCTTAATGGATGACTCGTAAAAGTTCTAGTATCCACAACGGACGATATATATCTGTGCAGTCGCGGACAGGTGATCTTAATGCACAACAGGCCACATGGGGATGGAAATTTTTAGCTCTAGATCTTTCGCACTCTCGGTCGTCGTCAGGAGGTATGCATTGTTGTAAGACAGCAACAGATGGAGGGAAAATTCTCTTGAGGCAAGGCAGAAGGTATCAATGGCGGCCAGTGACAGAGTGAGGGCAGCCACTGACACCTGCCTTGCCTCAGAGAATTTCCCCCCTATATGTTGCTGTTTTGCAATATTGCATAGCTCCTGACGACGCATGATAGTGCGAAAGATCTAGAACAAAAGATTTTCATCCCCATGTAGCTCGTTCTGCATCCATGTCGGGTGTGAGACAGTGAAAGAGAATTGGGTCGAGACTTGTGCCTTGGGGAAGAGTGCTGTTTACTGTGGCAGCCTCTGATGTTACTTCATTCACTGTTACTGTTGCAAACGCCTGTGTTTTTTATAGAAAGAATAACATAGTATACCGGATATTCACTTTCTTCGTAACTATTTTTTTTTATTTTTCCACAGGTGAGTTGAGTATGAGGTGGAGTGAGGTAAGGAGTAGATGTTCACCCTCCAGGTGAGTTCTGCGAATATGAGGTGGAGTGAGGCGAGGAGTAGTAAATGTTGACCTTTCAGGTGAGTCCTGTGAGTATGAGGTGGGGTGAGGGAAGAGGTTGCACACACTCCAGAAGGCTTGAGGAGGTTCTCAGTTGTCGTACCTCCACTCTTGTATGTCATAACGGTTTGCATGATCTAAACCTGCCTCCTTATACCTTGTCTTATTTAACAGTGATGTACCACGTTGTCTTCCTTAACAGTGATGTACCACGCTGTCTTAACAGTGATGTACCACGCTGTCTTAACAGTGATGTACCACGCTGTCTTAACAATGATGTACCACGCTGTCTTAACAATGATGTACCACGCTGTCTTAACAATGATGTACCACGCTGTCTTAACAGTGATGTACCACGCTGTCTTAACAGTGATGTACCACGTTGTCTTAACAGTGATGTACCACGCTGTCTTAACAATGATGTACCACGCTGTCTTAACAGTGATGTACAACGTTGTCTTAACAATGATGTACCACGCTGTCTTAACAATGATGTACCACGCTGTCTTAACAATGATGTACCACGTTGTCTTAACAGTGATGTACCACGCTGTCTTAACAGTGATGTACCACGCTGTCTTAACAGTGATGTACCACGCTGTCTTAATGATGTACCACGTTGTCTTAACAGTGATGTACCACGTTGTCTTAACAGTGATGTACCACGCTGTCTTAACAGTGATGTACCACGCTGTCTTAACAGTGATGTACAACGTTGTCTTAATGATGTACCACGCTGTCTTAAGAGTGATGTACCACGCTGTCTTAACAGTGATGTACCACGTTGTCTTACCAGTGATGTACCACGCTGTCTTAATGATGTACCACGCTGTCTTAACAGTGATGTACCACGCTGTCTTAAGAGTGATGTACCACGCTGTCTTAACAGTGATGTACCACGCTGTCTTAACAGTGATGTACAACGTTGTCTTAACAATGATGTACCACGCTGTCTTAACAATGATGTACCACGCTGTCTTAACAATGATGTACCACGTTGTCTTAACAGTGATGTACCACGCTGTCTTAACAGTGATGTACCACGCTGTCTTAACAATGATGTACCACGCTGTCTTAACAGTGATGTACCACGCTGTCTTAACAGTGATGTACCACGCTGTCTTAATGATGTACCACGCTGTCTTAACAGTGATGTACCACGCTGTCTTAACAGTGATGTACCACGCTGTCTTAACAGTGATGTACCACGCTGTCTTAAGTGATGTACCACGCTGTCTTAACAGTGATGTACCACGCTGTCTTAACAGTGATGTACCACGCTGTCTTAACAGTGATGTACCACGCTGTCTTAACAGTGATGTACCACGCTGTCATAACAGTGATGTACCACGCTGTCTTAACAGTGATGTACAACGTTGTCTTAATGATGTACCACGCTGTCTTAACAATGATGTACCACGCTGTCTTAACAATGATGTACCACGTTCTCTTAACAGTGATGTACCACGCTGTCTTAACAGTGATGTACCACGCTGTCTTAACAATGATGTACCACGCTGTCTTAACAGTGATGTACCACGCTGTCTTAACAGTGATGTACCACGCTGTCTTAACAGTGAGGTACCACGCTGTCTTAACAATGATGTACCACGCTGTCTTAACAGTGATGTACCACGCTGTCTTAACAATGATGTACCACGCTGTCTTAACAGTGATGTACCACGCTGTCTTAATGATGTACCACGCTGTCTTAACAGTGATGTACCACGCTGTCTTAACAGTGATGTACCACGCTGTCTTAACAATGATGTACCACGCTGTCCTAACAGTGATGTACCACGCTGTCTTAACAATGATGTACCACGCTGTCTTAACAGTGATGTACCACGCTGTCTTAACAGTGATGTACCACGCTTTCTTAACAGTGATGTACCACGCTGTCTTAACAGTGATGTACCACGCTGTCTTAACAGTGATGTACCACGCTGTCTTAATGATGTACCACGCTGTCTTAATGATGTACCACGCTGTCTTAACAGTGATGTACCACGCTGTCTTAACAGTGATGTACCACGCTGTCTTAACAGTGATGTACCACGCTGTCTTAATGATGTACCACGCTGTCTTAATGATGTACCACGCTGTCTTAACAGTGATGTACCACGCTGTCTTAACAGTGATGTACCACGCTGTCTTAATGATGTACCACGCTGTCTTAACAGTGATGTACCACGCTGTCTTAACAATGATGTACCACGCTGTCTTAATGATGTACCACGCTGTCTTAACAGTGATGTACCACGCTGTCTTAACAATGATGTACCACGCTGTCTTAACAATGATGTACCACGCTGTCTTAACAGTGATGTACCACGCTGTCTTAACAGTGATGTACCACGCTGTCTTCCTCTTACATGTTCTTCAAACATTACCAGTGTTGTCAGTGTTTGAAGACTTTATCAGTGACAGTACCTCCATGGATGGTTGATAGTACCTCCTTGGATGGTTGATAGTACCTCCATGGATGGTTGATAGTACCTCCTTGGATGGTTGATAGTACCTCCATGGATGGTTGATAGTACCTCCTTGGATGGTTGATAGTACCTCCATGGATGGTTGATAGTACCTCCCTGGATGGTTGATAGTACCTCCTTGGATGGTTGATAGTACCTCCCTGGATGGTTGATAGTACCTCCCTGGATGGTTGATAGTACCTCCTTGGATGGTTGATAGTACCTCCCTGGATGGTTGATAGTACCTCCCTGGATGGTTGATAGTACCTCCCTGGTTGGTTGATGGTACCTCCCTGGATGGTTGATAGTACCTCCCTGGATGGTTGACAGTACCTCCCTGGATGGTTGATAGTACCTCCCTGGATGGTTGATAGTACCTCCCTGGATGGTTGATAGTACCTCCCTGGATGGTTGATAGTACCTCCCTGGATGGTTGATAGTACCTCCTTGGATGGTTGATAGTACCTCCCTGGATGGTTGACAGTACCTCCCTGTATGGTTGATAGTACCTCCCTGGATGGTTGATAGTACCTCCCTGGATGGTTGATAGTACCTCCCTGGATGGTTGATAGTACCTCCCTGGATGGTTGATAGCCCCTCCCTGGATGGTTGATAGCCCCTCCCTGGATGGTTGATAGCTCCTCCCTGGATGGTTGATAGCTCCTCCCTGGATAGTTGATAGCTCCTCCCTGGATGGTTGATAGCTCCTCCCTGGATGGTTGATAGCTCCTCCCTGGATGGTTGATAGCTCCTCCCTGGATGGTTGATAGCCCCTCCCTGGATGGTTGATAGCTCCTCCCTGGATGGTTGATAGCCTGATGGTTGATAGCCCCTCCCTGGATGGTTGATTGCTCCTGACGGCCCGCTGACCCATATATAACAGCCTGTGATCTGGCACTTGGAGACACTCGTCTAGTTTCCACTTGAAGAATTCTACACTTGGTCCATCAATGTTTCTGATGTATTTTATGGTGTTCACGGTGCCTCTGTTATTCACTTTTACTTCACATTTCCTCGCATATCTCTAGTAGAGAGATGTCATTCAAGTTATCTTATGGTCAACCTAGGAAACATCCAGGACCACAGTACCACGTGTGTTTGTAACTACAAGAGGTGGGTAGTCAGCTTCTCAGTCTGGAGTTATTTACACTGTGTGATGGAGGAGAGGGAGAGCGAGTCCCCACACTGTGAGGCGAGGAAGAGTGAGTTCCACTGTGTGATGGCGGAGAGGGAGAGTGAACCTTGTACTGTGTGGTGGAGAGAGTGAACCTCATACTGTGTGGTGGTGGAGGATAGGCAGAGTGAGCCTCATACTGTGTGGTGGTGGAGGATAGGTAGAGTGAACCTCATACTATGTGGTGGTGGAGGATAGGTAGAGTGAACCTCATACTGTGGGGTGGTGGATAGGTAGAGTGAACTTCATACTGTGGGGTGGACAGGTAGAGTGAACCTCATATTGTGGGGTGGAGAGGGAGAGTGAACCTCATACTGTGGTGATGGAGGATAGGTAGTGAACCTCATACTCTGTGGTGGGGGGTAGGGAGAGTGAACCTCATACTGTGTCGTGGAGAGGGAGAATGAACCTCATACTGTGTGGTGAAGAGGGAGAGTGAACCCCATATTGTGTGGTGGAGAGGGAGAGTGAACCCCATACTGTGTGGTGGAGAGGGAGAATGAACCTCATACTGTGTGGTGAAGAGGGAGAGTGAACCCCATATTGTGTGGTGGAGAGGGAGAGTGAACCCCATACTGTGTTGTGGAGAGGGAGAAGAGTTAACTTCATACTGTGTGGTGGAGAGGGAGAGTGAACCTCATACTGTGTAGTGGTTTATAGGTGGAGTGAACCTCGTACTGTGTGGTGGATAGGTAGAATGAACCTCATACTGTGTGGTGGTGGATAGGTAGAATGAACCTCATACTGTGTGGTGGTGGATAGGTAGAATGAACCTCATACTGTGTGGTGGTGAATAGGTAGAAAGAACCTCATACTGTGTGGTGGTGGATAGGTAGAATGAACCTCATACTGTGTGGTGGTGAATAGGTAGAATGAACCTCATACTGTGGTGGTGGATAGGTAGAATGAACCTCATACTGTGTGGTGGATAGGTAGAATGAACCTCATACTGTGTGGTGGTGGATAGGTAGAATGAACCTCATACTGTGGTGGTGGATAGGTAGAATGAACCTGTGTGTGGTGGTGAATAGGTAGAATGAACCTGTGTGTGGTGGTGAATAGGTAGAATGAACTTCATACCGTGTGGTGGTGAATAGGTAGAATGAACCTCAGTGTGTGGTGGTGGATAGGTAGAATGAACCTCATACCGTGTGGTGGTGAATAGGTAGAATGAACCTCATACTGTGTGGTGGATAGGTAGAATGAACCTCATACTGTGTGGTGGTGGATAGGTAGAATGAACTTCATACTGTATGGTGGTGAATAGGTAGAGTGAACCTCACACTGTGGTGGTGGATAGGTAGAATGAACCTCATACTGTGTGGTGGTGGATAGGTAGAGTGAACCTCATACTGTGTGGTGGTGAATAGGTAGAATGAACCTGTGTGTGTGGTGGTGGATAGGTAGAATGAACCTCATACTGTGTGGTGGTGGATAGGTAGAGTGAACCTCATACTGTGTGGTGGTGAATAGGTAGAATGAACCTTAGTGTGTGGTGGTGGATATGTAGAATGAACCTCATACCGTGTGGTGGTGGATAGAGTGAACCTCATACTGTGTGGTGGATGAGTGAACCTCATACTGTGTGGTGGATGAGTGAACCTCATACTGTGTGGTGGATGAGTGAACCTCATACTGTGTGGTGGATGAGTGAACCTCATACTGTGTGGTGGATGAGTGAACCTCATACTGTGTGGTGGATGAGTGAACCTCATACTGTGTGGTGGTGGATATCTATCCACCACCACACATTATGAGGTTCACTCTACCTAGAGTGAACCTCATACACTTCCTGTGCTTGTCTCGTCTAGTGCTTGTTGTACCGCGTGGTCCGTTGCTTGGTTCACCAGCTGTACCACCACTACCACCTTCACCACTACCACCTTCACCTGCACCACTACCACCTTCACCACTACCACCTTCACCACCACCTGCACCACTACCACCTTCACCACCTGCACCACTACCACCTTCACCACCTGCACCACTACCACCTTCACCTGCACCACTACCACCTTCACCACCACCTGCACCACTACCACCTTCACCTGCACCACTACCACCTTCACCTGCACCACTACCACCTTCACCTGCACCACTACCACTTCACCTGCACCACTACCATCTTCACCTGCACCACTACCACTTCACCTGCACCACTACCATCTTCACCTGCACCACTACCACTTCACCTGCACCACTACCACCTTCACCACCTGCACCACTACCACCTTCACCACCTGCACCACTACCACCTTCACCACCTGCACCACTACCACCTTCACCTGCACCACTACCACCTTCACCACCTGCACCACTACCACCTTCACCTGCACCACTACCACCTTCACCACCACCTGCACCACTACCACCTTCACCACCTGTACCACTACCACCTTCACCTGCACCACTACCACCTTCACCACCTGCACCACTACCACCTGCACCACTACCACCTTCACCACCTGCACCACCACCTGCACCACTACCACCTGCACCACTACCACCTTCACCACCACCACCTGCACCATTACCACCTTCACCTGGACCACGTTCACCACTACCACCTTCACCTGGACCACCTGCACCACTACCACCTTTACCACCACCTGCACCACTACAACCTTTACCACCTGGACCACGTACACCACTTCCACCTGCACCACTACCACCTTCACCACTACCACCTTCACCTGCACCACTGCCACCTTCACCTGCACCACTGCCACCTTCACCTGCACCACTGCCACCTTCACCTGCACCACTACCACCTTCACCAGCACCACTACCACCTTCACCACTCCCACCTTCACCACTCCCACCTTCACCACTACCTGGACCACCTGCACCACTACCACCTTCACCTGCACCACTGCCACCTTCACCTGCACCACTGCCACCTTCACCTGCACCACTACAACCTTTACCACCTGGACCACGTACACCACTTCCACCTGCACCACTACCACCTTCACCACTACCACCTTCACCTGCACCACTGCCACCTTCACCTGCACCACTACCACCTTCACCTGCACCACTGCCACCTTCACCTGCACCACTACCACCTTCACCTGCACCACTACCACCTTCACCTGCACCACTACCACCTTCACCACTATCTGCACCACTACCACCTTCACCTGCACCACTACCACCTGCACCACTACCACCTTCACCTGCACCACTACCACCTTCACCTGCACCACTACCACCTTCACCTGCACCACTACCACCTTCACCTGCACCACTACCACCTTCACCACCTGCACCACTACCACCTTTACCACCACCTTCACCACCACCACTTGCATTTTAACATTGTAGAATTGACTTAACCATCCCTACATACCTTCCTCGACACTTGACAGGTCCTCTTTCATAATTCTTACCTTTCCTTCCCATGTTGAACCTTGTCTGCGTTGAACCTTGTCTGCGTTGAACCTTGTCTGTGTTGAACCTTGTCTGCGTTGAACCTTGTCTGCGTTGAACCTTGTCTGCGTTGAACCTTGTCTGTGTTGAACCTTGTCTGTGTTGAACCTTGTCTGCATTGACCCTTGTCTACACCTATGCAAAATCCATGTTAAGAACTACATATAGAATTGAACCATTGATCACAGGAGGGTCATTCACTAAAACTGAAAAAGATAGTAAAATTCTAAAAGATCAATCTAAATCAATGTAGAGCAACTTAATGAGAGAAGGTTTGATAATGAAGAAAACTGATATTATGAGTCCAGGTTAGAGAGATATAATCGACAGCATCACTGCTCACTCATGCTTCACCTGGACCTCAATCACGGAATTCCTTATGTATAAAGAAGGGCACACTTGGCTTTGGAGAAAGAGCCAAGATCTTCCTGAAGGATGTTTCTGCGGGCCATTGCCCCCGTACCAGGTCGCAGACCAGTCCTACTGGTGGATCAAGGCCTTACATAACCGTCAGGCTGTTACTACTGGTTACACGCAGTCCAAAGTATGAACCAAAGCCAGGCTGGACAGTAACTGATTCTAGGAACTTGTTAAGCTGCTTCTTTATGTAAAGATAACGTCAATCATTAAAATCTTTGACTGGGTCTTAAAAGCAAGATTGCCAATCATGGAATTATAACAGTCGCACAACCCAGGGCAGCAGGTGTTTAGAGCATGCTGCTGCTGCTGCTGCTGCTGCTGCTGCTGCTGCTGCTGCTGCTGCTGCTGCTGCTGCTGCTGCTGCTGCTGCTGCTGCTGCTGCTGCTGCTGCTGCTGCTGCTGCTGCTGCTGCTGCTGCTGCTGCTGCTGCTGCTGCTGCTGCTGCTGCTGCTGCTGCTGCTGCTGCTGCTGCTGCTGCTGCTGCTGCTGCTGCTGCTGCTGCTGCTGCTGCTGCTGCTGCTGCTGCTGCTGCTGCTGCTGCTGCTGCTGCTGCTGCTGCTGCTGCTGCTGCTGCTGCTGCTGCTGCTGCTGCTGCTGCTGCTGCTGCTGCTGCTGCTGCTGCTGCTGCTGCTGCTGCTGCTGCTGCTGCTGCTGCTGCTGCTGCTGCTGCTGCTGCTGCTGCTGCTGCTGCTGCTGCTGCTGCTGCTGCTGCTGCTGCTGCTGCTGCTGCTGCTGCTGCTGCTGCTGCCGCCGCCGCCGCCGCCGCCTTTCACTATTGCTAGACCATCGACTTACTGTTGGATGCACTGGAAAAAAGTTAAATGCTGATGTAGTGTACACTGATTTTTGCAAAAGTCTTCGACACGTGCGACCAGGGTGTTACAGCATACAAAATGAATGCAAATGGAATAACTGGAAAGTAGGCAGATGAATATTAAACTTAACAAATAGAACAGTAAACAGAGAATAGTAAACAAAGTGAAGTCGGTGGCTGGCACAGTGAAAATCTCTTGTTGCTCAAGGCACAGTACTCTCCCCACTTCTGTTTCTCATTTTTGTATCCGACATAAACAAGGACATAAATACTGGCACCATAGCCAAAGAGTACAGTTTGGGGGTTTCTGGCGTAAATGGCTCAATTTAATCTAATAAAATTAAAGGTTTTGTATTTCTCCGGCAAGTTCTTTTATTAAAAACGGGCCTAGTAAAAAGGGGTACACGCCTAGAGGGACAAAATAGTCAGAGTATTATGATTTGCTTGGCATCCCATAGTTTGAAGGTTCTGGTTATTCAACCTTTCATTTTCCCTTTTTTGGGGAAGTGAACGAGGGACCCTGAGGGAGAAAGAGGGGGTTACTTTTGTCTCTTTATTAATCTTACTTCTGTTGGGATTCGGTTTGTTTATTATACCATTATCTTTATTTCCTCAGTCTTTCTATACGGAGTAGCTAAAACTTGTCCTCAATGAACATTATATTGTTGTCTGACTGGAAGAAATACCCCTTTAATTTTGGTGTTTTTAAGGGATGACATTTTTGGATGCTGGTACGTTGGGGACGATAGTGCGTGATCCTGAAGAAAAACACCACGGAAAAGAAAAGGGAAAAGGTTTTTACCGTTTGGATATAAAGGGGAAAAAACGAACAGGGGCCGCGCCACCCCCCAAACACACACACCCACACCCACACACCACACACACACACCCACACACACACACCACACCCCACACAAAAAAGCACACCCCCCCGCGGGATATAAGGGCGGGTCCGGGTTTCAAGGGAAAAATGGACAAAATTTTTAACCATCTTCTCATGGCGGAAGCCAGAGTTTTTAACAGATTAAAAAGTTTTTGACCCGGGTAAAGGGGAAAGGGGGGTAAAGCCCCTAAGCTTTTCCCCCCCCCTTAAAGGATGATGGGTAGGGGGGGGGTTTTGGCGGGTTTTGGTTTTAACCCCCCTCTTTCCCCGGGGCCCTTTGAAAAAAAAAAATTTCGCCCCACGGGTAGGCCCTCATCTTGTTGGGGGGAATAAGGGAGATGGGAGAAGGAATACACGTGAACGGTTGGTAAGTTTTTTTTGGGGGCTTTGAAGATCCCCACCCCCTTTTCGGTTGTGCCCGGACGTGATAATGGAGGTGCGCTGGACCCCGGGTTGGCCACCCACAAAGCCTGCTGAAGGATTAAGGTGTGGTTTTTTGGGGTAATAATAACAAAAAAAAAAAAAAAAAGATAAATAAGGAGGGAGTACAATATACAAAAGAAAATAGGAGTTGAACACTACGCCTCCCCACACACACAAACACGCACACACACCACAACACATACACACACAAAATAAAATATCATACATAATAAAAAAATTTCCACATACACACACACACACACACACACACACACACAAAACACACACACACATCCCCCCCCCAAAAAAAAAAAAAATTTTTAATATAAAATTATTAAAAAAAAAATTTTAAAAATTAAACACATAATAAAAATATTTAAAAATAAAAAAACCCCATAAAAATTTAATAAAATACAAAAATAAAAAAAAAAAAAATGTTAAAAATACAAAAAAAAAATATATAAAAAAAAAAAATAAAAAATAACAAAAACCCCAAAACCAACAATAAACCCCCCCCTAAATTTTCAGAAAAAAGAAATAAAAAGGGGGAAAGAGTAGCATAATTGGGAAAGATAAATGAACAAATTTTGGCCTACACGACGGACTTAACCCCCCTAACCCCCCCTCCCCCACAACACACACACAAAAGGGGTGACATCACAAAACCCCCCCACACACACACAAAATACACAAATACACACATACACACACATACATACAATTAAACCCCCACAAACACACACACCAAACAACACACACACACAACACACACACACACACCCACCCCCCCAAAAACCCCCAAACCTCCACCCACACCAACACCCACACACACACACACACACCTTTCCCACTTCCACACACCACACACACAACCACACACACCAAAAACCACCACAACCACACCACACACAAAAACCCACACACCTCCGCCCGGCCAAAAAGCATCCCAAACCCACCCCCCTTAGCCAGACCCCCCCAAAAAACCCACCAACCCCCCCCCAAAACGTCAACCCCCCCAACAACCTCCCTCCCCCCAAAACCATCCTCCCCCCCCCCATAACCATCCATCCCCCCCCCCCAAAATCAACCCCTCCCCAACTATCTCTGCCCCCAAAAACCCATCCCCCCTCCCAAACCATCCACCCCCTCCCCCAACCATCTACCCCCCCAACCAGGATGAGGAAAAAAAGGGGGAACTGAGAGGGGGAATGAGAAGACCAAGGAGGAAGACGGGGGAGCGAGAGCAAAAAAGAAGAGGAAGAGGGTTAACAGAAATGCAGGGTGGAAGAAAAAACGCAAAATCAAGATAGAGAGTTTAAAAAGAGGAGCTAAATCTGAAACAGCCCAGAGACAAAGATATTAAAAGTAGCATGGGAATGGCACATCAACAAAACAACAGGTCCAAGGAAAGCATGGAAACTAAATTTATGCAGGGCCCTTAAAACCCCACAGGGGCCAAAACAAAGAAGGGAGCATTTAGGAAAAAAGAGAGGTTGAAGACATTGATGGAACGGGAATGTGCAGGCCCTTTTCCGATCCGGGGGGGCCAGGGCAGGTGAGCGGGAAAGGGAAAAACCCAAAGGATGGGGGCCATAACGGGGAAGGGATAAGGAAGAACACCCAGGAAGGAACAAAAAATCAGGGATGCGGGGGACACAGGGGGGGGGGAAAATGTGTTTGTCATGGGGAGAGTTTAAGGGGAAACTTATAATAAAAGGGGGAGGAGAAAAAGGTTTAAGACATCATGAAGGTATGGGGAGGGGACATGCCCGGGTGGAAAATTTCGAGAATTGGGTGGTTCCAAAGAAAGGAACCCAAAAAAGAAATTTTTCGGGCAGAATCCCAACCCTTTCCGGGGAAAACATTTAAGGGGCAAGCAGATTTCCCGGGGCCCCTGACTGAGACAGAAAACAGGACAAAAGGAAGACATAAAAAGAGAGAGTTCAAAAACGAAAAGGAGAAAGGGGAGGAAAAAAAAAGGCAGAATAACCAGGATAAAAATGGAAGGACAAGGCAAAAACCCTGCAGAAGGACCCAGCCGCACCCCCAAAGGAACTGAAATTCCCAAACCAACCATCACACCCAATCCTCTGTTTCCACCCCCGCCCCAAAATTCAGTATTAGAACAAAGGGAAGGTTTGTCCCAAAAAAGAGAGGATTAACAAAAACTGAGGAATGGAAAAAAGAACTAGAACCCCAGACATCATAGGTTACAGAAAAAAAACTCAGGGAGACAATAAAGATGCAATTTTCCCCACCAGGATCCGATCGAGGAAAGATAGAAGGTAGGGGGGGGGGTTGCTCTGCACGAAAAAAACAGATGGAAATTGAAAAGGGAAAAATAGTGGACAAAAAGAACAATACAGGTTTCAGTCTGGAACAAAAAGGGGTTTCAGGATGTATAATAAAACCCAAATGCGGGGGCCCAAAGAGAGGAATATGAAGAGAAAACAGGCAATGGTGGACACACTTGCTAAATGGCAAAAAGCCCCCGCAGAAAATTTGCTGGTTGGGACGCCCGGGGAGATTGACGGGAAACCGGGGCCACAGGGGGCCCCCAAACAGGAGACCAGGATGTTGAGGGGTGCGGGAAACCTCAGCCCCAAACATGTTGGGACACTACCAGAGGAGGGGGGAGGATGAACCAGAAAGTTGGCCCTGGCACCCGGGGCCCCTGACATTGGAATGGAGAAGCCCCCTAGAGCACGAAACTGGTTCTGGTTTTAATACATGAAAAGTGCAAGTGGAAGAAAAAGAGAGAATGGAAAACCCTGCTATGGGGGGGATATGGGGGTTGAAGAACTTCCGGGGGAGGCCCAGGGGGAAGAAAGGGGGGAAAGCCAGTAAAGAAATGAGGGAATATGTAAAAAAAAAGGAGGGTGGAAAGGTTCATTCCAAGGGAAAGAAAAACCCAAGCCCAAAAAAGCCGGGTTTAACCGGGGTGTGGGAGGCAAAAAAAAAGTGCAATAGAGAATGGAAATCAGGGCGAGGACGAAAAGGGAGACGTGCAAGCCGGGGAACAGTGCTTAGAGGGGGGAGGAAATTGAAAATGACAAGATCAAGTCGACTGACCAAACTTTTGTTGCCACATCAGGGGGGAAGACAAACACAAAGACCAGGTGATCAGATTGGACAAAAGGGGGAGAACTACAAAAAGTCAGGGTATGGAGGAGCTGAAAGGGAGATTTAAGGAAAGTTTTTACGTGAGCGGGAAAGGGGGGGAAGGCAAAAGAAATCAAGAGGGAAATCCAAACAAGTGTGGATGACCCAACAACGGGGAGGAGGGAAAAGCTCAAGGGGATTAAATTTCCCAAAGGGGGACGGAAAAATTCCCTGGGCCCTTTAAAGGGGAGATGCTGTGTGTGCCTCTAACCCAAAATTTTAAACACCCCCTTAAAACTGGGCAACTACCTGGAAAGGGAAAGAATAATGTAGCCCCCTTATTTAAAAAAAGGAAACAGAAACGGGCACAAAACCCTGACCTGTGTCTCGGCTGTATTTGTGGTCATGGAGAAGATTATAGGAGGAGAGGGGAAACCCCGAAAAACAAGTTTTAAAAAAAAAAACCAGATGGGTTGGGGAAAATTTTGTACCCAAAAACCCCCTGAGTTTTATGACAAGGTAAAGAAGAAGACACGAGAGAGGGGGGTTGGGGGGGTTGCATTTTCCTGACTGCGGGAAAGGCCTTGAACAGTTCACAAGAGTTGGGTGCAGAAGCTGAGGATCAGCCCGGAAAAGGGAAGGCTGAATGGAAAAAGGGAATCCCTGACAGGAGGCAGCAACGAGTCATGGAGTGAAGAGGTATCACAGGGGGCGCCTGTTGGCGGGACCCACAGGGCGCCCGGGACCAATTTTTGATATAGGAACGAATGATGGAAAGGGAAAGACCTGGGTCCCTGTTGAATGACGGAAGTTGATGAGAAGAATTAAATGACAGGAGAGGAGGATCAAAGAGACCGGGAGAGGCTGGACATTGGCCCATAACTGGCCCCTCAATTCAACCCACCCAAAGAAAAAGTCGCAAAAGATTGGGGGGGCAAAGAAGACCCCAGACAGAATATGGCTGGTGAAAAACACGACCCCACTGGGAGAAAGACCGGGGACCAAACCCGAGCACATCCCGGAGGCCACATAAACCCAAAAACCCTGGGCATAGGGGGCCCTGGAAACGAGAATGCGCCCGATATTAATGGGGCGAAAACATGTCACGTGAAAGGACCCATACGGGAGTATGCAGCCCAGTCGGGAACCCCCCCTGGTCAAACGCCAAAGTTAGAAAAGTACAAAGGTTTTGCAAAAACAGTCCCAGAGCTCAAGGAATGTCGAAAAAAAGGTTGGGGGAAAATCGGACTGACGACAGGGAGGACAGAAGGGTCAGGGGGCATGATAACGACATACAAGATATGCGGGAATAGACAAGGTGGGAGATAGGATGCCCCAGAGAGGGCAAGGGGAAAAGGGGTCCAATAGTGAAGACCAGACAGTGGGGGAGTTAGGGGTATTTCTTCAGTCATGGTTGTCAGCAAGTGGAAAGCCGAAGTGGTAGGGGCGGGAAACCCATACATTTTTTAAGAAGAGGGAAAAAGCTAAAGCAGAGAAGAGGATCCAGTAGCTTTTAGTGAAGAGGCGGGCCAGAGCTGAGTTCGCCCCTGCAAAAAATTGGTGAGTAAAAGGAGCCACACAAAACAAAAACCCCAAAATATACACACACACAACACACAACACACACACACACACACACACACACACACACACACACACACACAAAAACACACACACACACACACACAAAACACACAAAAACACAAAACCATTAACACATATATACACACACAAAACACACACACACACACACACAACAAACACACAACACAACAACAACAACACACACACACACACACACCTTTTGTTCTCTCCTTTTTTCCTCTCTCCCTTTTTCTCTCTTGTTCTCCCCCCCCTTTTCCCCTCTCTCTCTTGCTCTCTCTCTCTTCTCTCTCCCCTTGCTCTCTCTCTTTGCCTCTTTTTGCCTCTTCCTCATCTCTCTTGCTCTTTCTCTTTTGCCTTTTTTGCCTCATCTTGTTTCCCCTTTTTTGTCTCTCTCTTCTCTCCCTCCCCCTTTTTCCTCTCTCCCCTCCCCTCTCTTGCCTCTTCCCTTTTTGCCTCCTCCTTCTCTCCCCCCCTTCTCCCGCCCCTCCTTCTCTTGCTCTCTCCCCTTCTCTTCCCCTTTTCCCTCTCTCTCCTTGCCCCCTCCTCCCCCTCTTGCCTTTTTTGCCCTTTTTGCCTCCCTTTTGCCTCTCTTGCTCTCCTCTCTCTCCCCCTTTTGCCTCCTCCTCTCCCTTTCTCCCTCTTGTCTCTCTTGCTCTCTCTTCCTCTCTTGCTCTCTTTTTGCCTCCCCCTTCCTCTCTCCCCCCTTTTTTTTCTCTCCCCTTCCTCTCCCCTTCTCTCTTTTCTTTTTTTTCCCCCCTTTTCCTTTAACCTCCCTCCTACATTTAAAAAAAAAAAAAGGGTGGGACCAAGGGGTCAGATGAGAATGGTGGGGTAGGGAGGAGTGATGGGGGAGCAGGAAAAGGATGGAAAAAGGGGAGAGAAAAATGGGAGAGCTTTCTGAAAAAGAAAACCTCTGTGTTGGAAGGAGGTTGGGCAGGAAAAAAATGGGGGGACAATAAAATTTCAGTAGCCAAGATGGGCCCTAAAAGTTGAGATAAATAGGCGGGAGGATTGGGGCATGTGAAAAGACAAAATATGAAGGCGGGGGTGAACAGGAAGGGAATTATAATTATGCAAAGGGTAAATCAATCTCCCAAGGAGGACCAAGGGGAAAGGAAATCAGTTTTTGGGATGGAGGGGATAGGTCGAAGTGAGGCACAAAAGGCTATCAAGGGGCCACGGAAAAATAAAGGGGAAAAACTGCCCTACGGGCGGATCGAGTCACAGGGGGGTGGGGCAATGGGAAAAAAGGGGGAAAAACAGTTTTTACCCAGGTTTTGGGGGAGAGAGGAAAGGGACACCACTGAAAGGAAGCAGGAAGAAGGAAAGGGGAAGAAAATCATCAGGAAATAGGTGAAGGAGGCAGTTTAAATTTTCAGAGAATGGGGTTAAGGGAAAAACCCCAATCAAGCTGATTCTCGGGAAAAAAAAAAGGTGGAACGGGATCCTCCAAGAAAAACCAGATTAAAATACTCGGAAGAGTCAAGAGGGTTTCCCTAGACAGAACAGAAAAAAAATCAGAACGAAGCACAGGGGAGGGAAAAAAACAAAAGGAGCTAAAAAGGACAAGGGAACCAGCAGAGGTATCAGAGCAGGACAGAACAGAAAAGGGCAACCACACCCTACTCTGAACCCCCCTCACACCCCCCAAACACACACTCAATCCTCCCAACCCCACCAACTCAGCTAAAAACCCCACGTGCCACCGGTCTCCCCCCCCACAGGCCCCAAACCCACAGTGTTGGGGCTGAAGGATGGTCACAACCGGGGTGGAATAAAAAAAATAAGGGAGGAGTGGCACAAAAAGAGTCAAAGAAGCATCCCCGAACAATTTTTAAAAAACCCAAAGTTACGGTTGATAAATGCCATCTTTCCCAACGGATACCAAATCCTGAGGAAAGACAGAGGGAAAGGGGTGGAGGGGGTTGTGATCAAAAATCGCTGGAATTTTGATGGCTGAAGAGGAGATAGCGGAGAAGAAAGTAAACATGTGGGAACACTTCACTCGGGAGGTCCAAGGGGAAAACGGGATGAAACCCACCAAGCAGCAGGAGGCCCAAAGGAAAGAAAGCAAAAACAGGGCGGGGGACCCCGGGGAGACCAGAAGAGCCTGCATGCGGGGAAAAGCCCCTGACCTTTGGGACTTTAACTAAAAGTCAGGGGGAGAACTTGGCCCCACAGGGGGGCCAAGATAATGGAGGGCTGATGATGGGGGTGGTCTGAGCTTGTCCCAAACACGTGGGGCCTAAAGAGAGAGGGAGGGGATCCAAAAAGGGCGGGACAGATTCACTATAGTGCAGATAGAGGACTTTTATGAAACCCCTTAAGTGACCATGTTTTTTAAAAACCAATAAAAGTAGAGCTAAATGGAGGGAGGCGGGAAGGCCAGGCAAGAAGCCAAACACAAAAAGGGGGACCACGGGAATGGGGGAACTACCTGAACGGGGTTCAGTGGGACAGAGAACGGGGCGGGGAAGCCAGGGGATAGGAAATGTAGCCAAAATGCAAGGAGGGCTGAGGAGAGGTTTGTCCCAAGGGACAGGAGAATGAAAACCCGGATAATGGTTTCCCCAAAAGGGCAGGGGAAACCAAGGTGGGAATGGAAGAAAAAGGGGCAAAGGACCGGGAATAAGGAGAAAGCAGAGCCAAAAAGAATATGCAAGATAAGAAGGGGGCCCCAAAAAAATTAAATGACATGCAGCTTAAAATCTGCCCCAAACTTTTTGGGTGCCACATCGGGAAAAAAACAACAGTAAAGGGACCCGGGAATCGGGCCCAAGGAAGGAAGGAGGAAGACAAAGGAAATAGAAGTATGTGAAGAACCAAAAAGAGATTAAAGAATTTTACAGAGGGCAGAAGGACCCAGAAAGAGGGGGAAGGTGGGGCACACCACCAAGTGCTGGAACAGTGCTAAAAAGAGGAAGAAGTGAAGGGCTTCGGGTGAGCGACCCAAAGGGAAACCGATAACATTCCCCCTGGGTTTTGGGGAGGGGGCAAAGGGGCTAATGTGTACCCCCAAAAAAATTTTCCCTCTATCAAAAGGGGGGTTTCCTGAGGTGGGGAAACAGCAAATAGTCCCAATCTTTAAAAGGAGACAGACATGAAGCATTAAACTACAAAGTGCACTGAATGTTTTAAGCAAAAAACGGGGGAAGAATAGGGAAGATGGGGAACACCTAAAAAAATGATTCACCCAAAACACCAGCATGGTTTCAGGGGGGGAAATCCTTTTCAAACCCCGGGGTTCCCCTGACATGGTGACAGATAAGACAAAAAAAGAGGTGGGGGGATTGCATTTTCTTGACTGCAAGAAATTTTACACAGTTCCCAAAGAGTTTGGGGCAAAACTGGGGGACCAAGGGGATAACGGGGAAAGGTTTCAATGGATCAGGGAATCTTGTCGGGAAAACAGCAGCGAGCGGGCGTGGGGGGTGGTGGGACCTGGACCAGCCCCGAGGGGGTCCCAGGGCCAGTGCGTTTCTGGTATTTTTTTAACACATACGGAAGGAAAGATTGAGGGTCCCTGTTTTAATGACGGAAGTTGATGGAAACACCCCATCGAAGACCCGGGAGAACTAAAAGGGGTCTGGGCAGGCTGCAACCTGGTCCCCAATTGGCCCTGGAGTTCAATCCCCCCAAAAAAGTCATGAAGATTGGGGGAAGGGGGAAAAAAAGGCCGCAGGCAACGTCCTTGAGACTACAAACCTCACCAAGGAAAAAGATCTTTGGGGGAGTATAACACCAGGCACATCTCCTAAAAGCACATCAACCCAAAAAATGGGCTTGGGGGCCACAAACCCTGGAACACATTCCGACATCTTAATAAGGAATCGTTCAGGACCCCACCCAAATTGGGCCCCTATTGGGAGCCACCAGTTTGGAACCCACCTAGCGCAGAAAGAAACTAGAGAAATGGGAAAAAAAAGATATCCAGAGCTAAGAGGTTGTCCAGAGAGAGGTTGGGAAAAAACCTGGGCACTGGAGGACAGGAGAGATAGGGGACATGATAACAATACAAAATACTGAGGGGAACAAGGTGGACAAAGACAGGATGTTCCAGATTTAAAAACAACAAGGACACAGTAAAACTAAAAACAGATGAATCACAGGGGGGGGATTTCTTCACAAGAGTCAGAATGGGAAAGTTTAAAAGGGATGTGTGAGGGAGGATCCATACATAGCTCAAAAGGAGATAAAGCTCAGGCCGGAATGACCCGAAGATCAGTGAAAGGGGGCCAGGGCTGGACACCCCCCAACCCCCAACTGGAGTAAACAGGGGGGAAAAACACACAAAACAAACACACAAAAAACACACACAACAACACAAAAAAAACAAAAAAATTCACAAAAAAATCAAAAAACAACAAAAAATATACACAAAAAAAAAAATGCAAAAATTATAAAGCCCCTTTTTTTTTTTTTTTTTTTTTTATTTAAAAATTTTTTAAATTTTTATTTTTTTTTATTAAAATAATATATAAAACAAAATTTTTTAAAATTTACAAATATTTCAAAACATACAAAAAAAAACAAAAAAAAAACAAAAAAAAAAAATTTTTTTTAAAAAAAATTTAAAAAAAAACATTTATTTAAAAAAAAATTTTATAATATATTAAACCAAAAACAATAATTTTAAAACAAAAAAAATAAAATATTACATTAAAAAAAAAAAAAAAAAACACACATACACACAAAACACACACACACACACACACACACACACACACACACAAAACACACACACAACCCAACCCAACCTTTTCCCCCCCCCCCCCCCCCCCAAAAAAAAAAAAACCCCCCTTTTTTTTTACCTCCCCCATTGTTGTTGGTTTTGGAGTGTTGTTTTTCTGTTTTGTAGTCACCTAGGACTTATCAGGAAAAAGTATCTTTTGTTATTACTCCTTTTTTTTATCCCCCAAAAAGAAGAAAGGGGAAACGAAGTTTTTTTTTTAAAGGGGATGTTAATAAAACTGCAAAGTTTGGTTTGAGGGAAGGGTAACAGTTACTTGGGGGGTTTTTAAAATCCCCTGGGGAAAATTAAAAATACCAACCGTTTTTTAAGGTTTTTTTTACTATTTTTCACGCTTGTGTTTAATTTCCGGGGGGTCGGGCCATTCCTACGCCTCTCATGAATTGTCTTTGGCCTCTGGGTGCAATTTTTTGTTTTTTTCCCGTGGCATCTCACGGGCCCTGGCCCTCTGGGCAACCCCTTTAAATCCCTCTCCCTTTTCCCTCTGTGTATTGTTACTAAACCTGTTGGCAGGGATGGCTCTCTATTGTATTGAACAATATTGAGGTCAACAGCTGTGTGCGGTTACCCTGTTCCATTTGATTTATATTAGGGGAACAAAGCTTTTGGTCTCCCACCACAAGGGTGGGGGACAAACAATTAAGAAGTGGTCAGCAGAGCTTAAAACTCAAGTGAGGATATCATCTAGTCTTCCTTTGTAATTTCAGTAGCTACAGCAGCAGCTTCATAGGGTTTTCTTCAGTAAATTAGAATTTTTGCATTTTGTCTGAGGACAGCCTTTCCCCCAAAAAAAATGAAAATTGTCTACGATAAAAAAACTTGGGGGGAAACCGTGTATCATTTCGGGGGAAAAAGGGAAATATTTTGTTGACATGTTGAAACTGAGAAGGTCACAGTTGTGCTGTGTATAACACTCAAATAATATGAGGAAAAAGCACTGTTTCAACAAAAAGGGTTAGTGCTATAATAATCTGCTGGGGTTTTTTTTTAAAACCAACGATGCATGTAAAAAGGGAGGCCATACAAAGGGGGGGTCCGGTTTTATTCCCCGGCAGGGAACAGGGTAGGTCTTCTTCACCCCTTTCCCAAAAATTAGCAGAAAAGGGGTTAGTAACTTTCGGGGGCATTTTTTGGGGTAAGGAAAGGGCAGCGCTTCGAAATGAGCCCTTACCTGAAGGATGCTTCCTGGGGTCAGCCTCCCCGCGGCCCGACCTCCGTGGTGGGTCAAGACCTGATCAACCAGGCTGTTACTGTTGGTTATACGCACTGCACCATACTAACCACAACTTGACTGGTCAAATGTACTCGTCGCTCTCCTGCTTTTTGTTGAAGGTACTCTGCTCCCTCTGTCAGTTTCCGTGTTTTCATAAGCAGTGATTTCGATGTGCTGGTTTAGCGCCATTCCTTCCAGGATTTTTCAGATGGAAATTATGATTTACTTTTATCGCCTGCGTTTCATGAAATACAATTGAAGAAACTTTATGCGTTCCCAGCAGTTCAGATGTTTGAATGTTGCTGTGGAAGTTCTCTATATTATGTAGCGGAGCAGTCTCGCCTTTCTTGAAAGGAGGTGTAGGTATACAGCAGTGTTCCAGCTTGGAGACAAATGACTTGAGAATATCATCAATGGTTCAGCATCTTGTCTTCAAAACAACAGTGTAAAGAATCATTGGGGGGAAAAGAAGTAAGGAAGATTTTTATAATAAACTGTTAACTTTTTTAGTGTGACGTTTTTCTTCCCCCGGCCTAACACTTGGTTCGTGCCACCTGCTGATAAATTGATGAGTATTCAGTCTAAAGTTGTTCAGGCTTTAAATTTATTCTAATATTGATAATAAAATAAAACACTTATCAGATTTATAGTTATCTAAAAAAAATTTTTTATCCAAGATGATAAACAGATATAAAGGAAACTGAAAAAAATTTCGAAAGAAATTTTTGTATATTGTTTTTTTAAAGACAAGAAACATATAAATATAAATATTTATAGTGTTTTTTTACGTGTCTTTCTAAACCAACTCGACATTACGGGTTTTTCATACTGTATTTTGGAATCATTTGGGAAAAGTGGAATCAAAATAATTTTTTGAGGAAGGTTGAAGACGACACAAAAAAGTTGACCTTCAGACAACATTTACATTTTGAAGATCAAGATTAGTCCATATAGACTTTTTTAAAAAGGAGAAAACACAAAAATAAAAGAATGAAAAAATATCAAAAAAAGTTTCCAAAAGAACTCCCCCTAAATATTTTTTGGGATTTAAAAAAAACATATTATAATAAAAAAATGTCTTGAAAAATTAACCATGTGAACTCTTGGGGATCTTTATTGAGGGGAAAGTTTTGCCACAGTGGGTTCATCAGTCCAAAAAAGAGAATTTTAATAGGAGAATGAGGTAATCGTTCAGGAGCCCATGTTAGTCCATAATCTTGAAAAATTAGGAGACCCTCGACTCAACAATTTATCAACATGTCGGTTCTCTGAACCAAATCCAAAAATAAGTCCCAATGGGGGAAAATAAAGGATCTTGAACGGGAAAATGATGCAAAAAATGGGAAAACCTAATTGAAATTTTTTTGTCCGGACTGGTTTTCAGCACCAGAACTCAGTGTATTCATCTTCAGCAATAAATATATAAACCGGGATCAAATCAATCGTGACCTTAGTGAAATATGCTGCGGAAAATAGTACGAGTAACGTATTTACACCAGTGTCTTGAGGAATGAGTCTACGGCCAAAGTGCCTAGCTCAACCCCTTTAAAAAAAAAGGAAGGGAAAAAGGAAGTGAACGCTTCACAGGCGATGACGAAGAATCATTTAGGAACGCCTGGGTTAGGAGGAAAAAATTTAATTAATTTACAGAATCTGGGAAAAACACAGATATTTTATGACTACGAAAAAAAGGGACCGATTGAAAAAACCATACCCGACCGCGGGGGCAATCCCCGGCCGGGGGATGGTTTATGGGTCTTTACTTAAAGAGATAACCTTATGACAAAAAAAAAGAAAAAAAATTGAACCCACACTGTTCAGTGACTGAGGCCCGACTTGTCTGAAATCTGCCCAAAATAAACTACCCTCGAAAGCAAGAGTATGAAGGGGCCCAAAATCCTTTATGAAATGAAGGTTGTGACATTGAAAGTAACCACTGAGTGTAAAAAGGGCCAAGCTTTCAACAACTTCCCCCATAAGTGGGAAATTTTCAACAACCCCTACTGTCTTCAAATGGGGGCTGAGCGGGGGCGTTTTATTGCGGGGGAAGAAAATGGTTGATCAGACCATCAGTCGTGGCCTTTCCGGCGGGAGCGTCACCCCCACGTTCCGGTAACCTTCATGAAGATCTTCGTGAAGGTAGGCTGCCTCCACTCTTAATTAACGGCCTCTAGCGTTTCGCATGATTCAAAGTATTTTCTCTAAAGAACACTTGAGTGTTGTTAGTAATAGTACTTTGCGTTTTTTTTAATAGTTTCAGGAGTCAGTGGTATTTTTCGAACTTATCGTTTTTCTTTCTTTTTCATAAATTGAGGAATTAATATATATTAGCAGTTTGGAGGGATATGTTGTGTATCTTTATACGTATATGCTTCTAAACTTTGTATTCTGAAAACCCTCAAAAAAAATATTAGGGGGAAAGTGTTGAATGATGATGAAAGTATTTTCTTTTTGGGGATTTTCTTTCGTTTTGGGTCACCCTGCCTCGGTGGGAGACGGCCGACTTCTTAAAAAAAAATCAATATATAATGTGTAGTGTAGGCAGAGTTATGTTGATGAAAGTGTGTGTGTATAACGTCGTGTCACCTGGATTGCTAAACACGGACTCATGCTGTCCTTTCTTCATTTCGTTCATTTTTTGCCCTTTTTTGAAATTTATGAAGTGAGACCAGATTAAAAAAGCTTTTTAACTTTTATTTTGTTGATTTTTAATTTTTTGAATTTTCGTTTTGTTTTTCTTGTAACTGGTGTGATTGTTCATGCTCTGTATCCATGATGTTCCTGTATTTTTTTTTTTTTTTGAGCGTTTCGGCAGTCTGTTTTCTTCAGTAAAGTCTTCTACGTTCTTTTTAATCTTTTTGCTTTTTTTAAAATATTTTCAAAGGGGTTTATATTTATACATGAGGTTTTCCTTTGAAGTTACCCCCGATTCCTTCAGGAAAACAAAAACCCACTACTACTACTACTACTACCACCCACCCTTTGCCATAATTGCCCATCCGTCCCCCCTGTTAGTGTGACTTTTTAATGGGCCAAATCGGGCCGAAAGTCGTCGTTTCTTTATGCGGGGTTTTTTGTGTATTGTTATAGGGGATTTTCTTTTTTTTATTTATTGAGGAATGTTCCAAGACCTTGATTCCTTTGGGTAAGTTTTCAGAGTACTTTGATTCCCCGGGTAATGTCAAGTCTTGATTCCCTTTGAGGTAATTTTTTTAACTTTTATTCCTTCCAAAGCCCAAATACTCTTGATTCCTTTGAGGAATGTTTCCAAATACTCTTGATTCTTCCTATAATGCTTTCAGAGTACTTTGATTCCTTCCCGGAATGTTCCAAGACCTTTGATTCCTTCCAGGTTGCTTTCAGGTATTTGATTTCCCTTCCATAATGTTTCCCAAAATATTTGATTTCCCTTTCCCAGGTAATGTTTTAAATACCTTTTATTCCCCCCTAGGAATTTCCCAGAGTATTTTGATTCTTCTAGGGAATGCTTCAAATATTTTTATTCCCCATAAACCAATATGTTTTCCAGTGCTCTTTTATTCTTCCAGTTTTTAAAATACTCTTTATTCCTTTCCCGTTGTTCTAGATTTGATTCCCTTTTAGGTAATGTTTTAAAAATTTTGATTCCCCCGGGAATGTTTAAAGTACTCTTGATTCCTTCCCCTTTAAAGTTTCAATCTTTGATTCCTTCCCCGGTTGTTTCCAAAATCTCTTGATTCCCCTTCCCGGAATTTTTTAAAATAATTTTGATTCCTTTTAGGTAATGCTTTTAGAGTAATTTGATTCCCCCCTAGGGATGTTTAAGTACTCTGATTCCCTTTTAGGTTTTTTCAAATCTCTTGATTCCTTTAGGGAATGTTTCCCCAAACCCTTTTTATTCCCCTTTCCCAGGTAATGTTTCCAAGTACCTTGATTTCCCTTTCCCAGTTTAAGTTTCAAAGTACCTTGATTCCTTCCTAGGTAAATTTTCCAAGTACTTTGATTCCCCCGGAATGTTTCAGAGACTTTTATTCCCTTTCCCAAATTGTTTAGAGTACCCTTTATTTTTTCCCGTAAATTTTCAAGTACTTTTTCTTCCTAGATTTCCAAATACCTTATTCCTTCCTAGGTAATGTTTTAAAGATTTGATTTTTTCCCGGTAATGTTTCCCGAGTACTCTGATTCCCTTCTAGGTGTTTCCAGATCTTGATTCCCCTTTCCCAGGTAATGTTTCCCGAGTACCCTTTTTCTTTTTTAGGAAGTTTAAAATTTGATTTCCGGTAATGTTTCCCGAGTACTCTTTATTCCCTTCCTGGGAATGTCGATATTTGATTCCCTTTTAGGGAATGTTTTAAAATTTTGATTCCTTCCCAGGTAATGTTTCCAAAATCCCTTTTATTCCTTCCTGGTAAAATTTTCCCCGAGAATTTTTTACCTTCCCAGGTAATGTTTTAGATCTTTGATTCCTTCCCAAAATGTTTTAAAGTACCCTTTATTTCCCTTCCAGGTAATGTTTCCCCAAAGTACCCCTTTTATTCCTTCCCCGGTAATGTTTTAAAGCCTTGATTCCTTCCTAGGTAATGTTTCCAGAGTACTCTTGATTCCTTCCTAGGTAATGTTTCCAGAGTACTCTTGATTCCTTCCTGGAAATTTTAAAAACCTTATTCCTTCCCAGGGAATGTTTTAAATTTTTTTTATCCCCCTGTTCTTTTTTATTGTAAAAATTTTAAATTTTTTAACATTCTTTTATGTTTTTGTTAGGTAATTCACCCTGATTTTTTGTGTTCGTTTCACTGAGCAAAATCCACAAATCACTATATGGCATTAAATTTTAAATAATTTTAATTTTTGTTTGATTCCGTTATCTAATGTTTAAATGTAAACTTTTTGTGTTGTGTTTTTCGGATAAGGACTTTTCCTGAAGATTTTTTAAAAAGTTTTTTGGGTTTGTATTCACGATAGCCTTAATCTTCAACCGATGCTTCAGTATTACGTTCCTACGTCCTTTCTAAATCTATCGAATTTAAATCTGTTATTTCTAGTTCGTTGTTTATTCAATATTCTAAGTTGTACTTTATAACGCCTCTGTTTGTCTGTCTTACACTTGTTTGCCTTAATATCTCCCCTTATTCTGTCTCAAGAGAGTGAGGCTCCAGAGCTGTCTGTCTCTCCTGGTATGTGCTTGTTGGGCTGACGTAGCTCCTGGTACTATTTTTGGTGTGAGGAAAAAACGTTACGCCACTAGTGGCGAAACGTTTTCTCTAAATAAATGTCCTGATCTGTATATAAATGTTTTTTTTTCTCCTCATCTTGTTAGTATCGCCATATCATTTTCACTGTTGCCGGTACAGTTCTGTTTCTCGCCCAGTTTTCATTGGGATGTTGAAATAGGATTTTCAAGGCAACTGTCGACAGCACCTCTGGCGTCGCCAGTGGTGATTTGTACATCAGAATAATTACCCAGTTTTCTGTCTCCACTTATATTCCAGGCACTTCCGCAGGAATCTTTCCTACAATGTTCTCGCTAATCTCATCCTGGTCTGTGACCTCAGTGTGATCCCGGCTCACTGTATACTCACTGTGATCCCGGCTCACTGTATACTCACTGTGATCCCGGCTCACTGTATACTCACTGTGATCCCGGCTCACTGTATACTCACTGTGATCCCGGCTCACTGTATACTCACTGTGATCCCGGCTCACTGTATACTCACTGTGATCCCGGCTCACTGTATACTCACTGTGATCCCGGCTC
The DNA here is from genome assembly GCF_038502225.1 of Cherax quadricarinatus. Classification (NCBI taxonomy): domain Eukaryota; kingdom Metazoa; phylum Arthropoda; class Malacostraca; order Decapoda; family Parastacidae; genus Cherax; species Cherax quadricarinatus. The sequence continues at coordinate 35,639,317 of NC_091317.1, read as the reverse complement.
ACTGTATACTCACTGTATGACTCCCAATGTGCTCTTACCTCTTTCATATACTTTTGAAGAGTTTCGAGAGTTTCACTTCTCTCGGAGCCCGGCCATGAGCCAGTCTCGTCTGTTGTTTGCCTGGTCAGTCAGGCTGTAGCTGCTGAAGGCCTGCTGCCCCACATATCCATCACAGCCTGGTTGACCTGGCACCTGGTGAAGATACTTGTCCAGTTTCCTCTTGAAGGCTTCTACACTTGTTCCAGCCGTGTTTCTGATATCTTCTGGCAAGATGTTGAATAGTCTGGGACCCCGGATGTTGATACAGTGTTGGCTTAAGATACTTCTGTCCACCGTGTAGTTGTGAAGATATAGGAGTGTCCGCTGCAAGACTGAAGGTTAATATCAAGCTTGTTTGATATAAAGCAGTAATTTCAGTGGCGGACCATACGGAGTCATGTAGAGATCGACACAACCTGAGAGTTTCACCATCCTCCTACAACAAAAATTGCCATTAGATGTTCAATTGATGATGGTATTGTGTTCTTGTTGATGGTGGTATTGTGTGCTTGTTGATGGTGGTGGTGTGTGCTTGTTGATGGTGGTATTGTGTGCTTGTAGATGGTGGTGGTGTGTGCTTGTTGATGGTAGTATTGTGTGCTTGTTGATGGTGGTGTTGTGTGCTTGTTGATGGTGGTGTTGTGTGCTTGTTGATGGTGGTATTGTGTGCTGCTTGATGATGGTATTGTGTGATCGTTGATGGTGGTACTGTGTGATCGTTGATGGTGGTACTGTGTGCATGTTCAAGACCTGGTAATAATTATGCCAGCTGACCTTTCTTTTAAAGACCATAACAAGACAGCCAGGAAGATGACGGGATGGGTATTGAGAACTTTCAAAACAAGGGAAATAATGCCGATGGTGACACTCTTCAAATCGCTAGTGCTCCCTCACTTAGGATATTGCTCAGTGCTGACGGGCCCGTTCAAAGTAGGAGAAATGTCAGAGCTGGAACAAATAGAGATTGTTTACGGCTCACATTGAGCCAGTACCTAAATTATTGGGAACGCCTGCAAGTCTTGAACATGGACTCCTTGAAGCGGAGGAGAGAGAGATGCATGATATATACCTGGAAGGTACTCGATGGCCTGGTCCCAAATCTGCACACTGCCATAACAACATGCTGGAGTGAGAGATATGGGAGGAAGTGTAAAATATACCCAGTGAGGAGCAGGGGTGCAGAGGGCACAATAAGGGAACACTGTATCAACATTCGGGGTCCCAGACTGTTCAACATCTTACCAGAACCTGGTTGACCAGGCAAGCACCAGACGAGACTGGCCCATGGCCGGGCTCCGAGAGTAGCTACTCTTTCGAAACTCTTCAAAGGTATATCAAAGGTAAACGTATGTTGATTGTATTGTGCGCATGTTGCTGGTGGTGGTATGTGCTTGTTGGTGTTGGTATTGTGTGCATGCTGATGATGGTATTGTGTGCATGTTGATGGTGGTATTGTGTGTTTGTTGGTGTTGGTATTGTGTGCATGTTGATGGTGGTATTGTGTGTTTGTTGGTGCTGGTATTGTGTGCATGTTGATGGTGGTATTGTGTGTTTGTTGGTGCTGGTATTGTGTGCATGTTGATGGTGGTGTTGTGTGTTTGTTGGTGCTGGTATTGTGTGCATGTTGATGGTGGTATTGTGTGTTTGTTGGTGCTGGTATTGTGTGCATGCTGATGATGGTATTGTGTGCATGTTGATGGTGGTATTGTGTGTTTGTTGGTGCTGGTATTGTGTGCATGCTGATGATGGTATTGTGTGCATGTTGATGGTGGTATTGTGTGTTTGTTGGTGTTGGTATTGTGTGCATGCTGATGATGGTATTGTGTGCATGTTGATGGTGGTATTGTGTGTTTGTTGGTGCTGGTATTGTGTGCTTGTTGATAATGGTATTGTGTGCATGTTGATGGTGGTATTGTGTGCTTGTTGGTGTTGGTATTGTGTGCTTGTTGATGATGGTATTGTGTGCATGTTGATGGTGGTGTTGTGTGCTTGTTGGTGTTGGTATTGTGTGCATGTTGATGATGGTATTGTGTGCATGTTAATGGTGGTATTGTGTGTTTGTTGGTGTTGGTATTGTGTGCATGTTGATGATGGTATTGTGTGCATGTTAATGGTGGTATTGTGTGCATGTTGATGGTGGTGGTGTGTGCTTGTTGGTGTTGGTATTGTGTGCTTGTTGGTGTTGGTATTGTGTGCTTGTTGGTGTTGGTATTGTGTGCTTGTTGGTGTTGGTATTGTGTGCTTGTTGGTGTTGGTATTGTGTGCTTGTTGGTGTTGGTATTGTGTGCTTGTTGGTGTTGGTATTGTGTGCATGCTGATGGTTGTATTGTGTGCATGCTGATGGTTGTATTGTGTGCATGTTGATGGTGGTATTGTGTGCTTGTTGGTGTTGGTATTGTGTGCATGCTGATGGTTGTATTGTGTGCATGTTGATGGTGGTATTGTGTGCTTGTTGGTGTTGGTATTGTGTGCATGCTGATGGTTGTATTGTGTGCATGTTGATGGTGGTATTGTGTGCTTGTTGGTGTTGGTATTGTGTGCATGCTGATGGTTGTATTGTGTGCTTGTTGATGGTGGTATTGTGTGCTTGTTGGTGTTGGTATTGTGTGCTTGTTGGTGTTGGTATTGTGTGTTGGTATTGTGTGTTGGTATTGTGTGTTGGTATTGTGTGCTTGTTGGTATTGGTTGTTGGTATTGGTAGTGTGGTGTGCTAGAGGGTGTGTGTGTTTTTGTGTTAAAAGTTTGTGATAAATGCAGCTTGACCTCTGAGGTGAAAGTGCTTTGTAACTTCAACAACTTATTTCCTTCTCTTTATCCTCCCTCATTTTTCCCTTCCATCCTCTAACCTCTTCCATTTATCATCCCTGTCATCATTCTCCTCCCTGCTAGCTTACCCTCATCCCCCTGCTGACACTCGCTACACCTCCCTCCCTCACACCTTGCTCTCCTCATCCTAAAAGTGTACATTGTTTAGGGGACTGACTAGCTGTACATGTATCATGTATGAAATAACAGTATACGTGTATCATGTATGATTAGTGTTGTATATCCTGTGAGTTATACATTATATATCCTTTTTTTTATTTCTGAAATCTGAGTTATACATGAGTGAGTTATACGTGCAGTGAATTATACATGCAGAGAGTTGCACATGAGTGAGTTATACACGCAGTGAGTTATACATGCAGTGAATGTTATGCAGTTATATATGCAGGGAGAGTTATGCAGTGAGAGTTATGCAGTCAGGAAGTTGATGTTACCTTGTGACTACTTTCACTGTGTGATGTTTGACCTAAACCCCAGCATTATCACGCCCACACCCACCCTTCACGCCTAGACCAACCCCTCACCACGCCCACACCCAACCACACCCACCCCTCTCACTACGCCGACACTCACCCTCTCACCACGCCCACACCTACCCCTCTCACCACGCCCACACCTACCCCTCTCACCACGCCCACACTTATCCCTTTCACCACGCCCACACTTACCCCTCTCACGACGCCCACACCTACTCCTCTCACCACGCCCACACCTACTCCTCTCACCACGCCCACACCTACCCCTCTCACCACACCCACACCTACCCCTCTCACCACGCCCATACCTACCACACTCGCCACGCCCACACCTACCCCTCACCACACCTACCCCTCTCACCACACCTACCCCTCCAGCCACGCCTACGCTTACCCCCTCTCACCACGCCCACACCTACCACTCTAATAATTACTGATGGTAATGCTAGTGGAGGTGGTGGTAGTGTTAATGGAGGTGGTGGTAGTGCTTGTGGAGGTGGTGGTAGTGCTTGTGGAGGTGGTGGTAGTGCTGTGGTGGTGGTAGTGCTAATGGAGGTGGTGGTAGTGCTTGTGGAGGTGGTGGTAGTGCTGTGGTGGTGGTAGTGTTAATGGAGGTGGTGGTAGTGCTGTGGTGGTGGTAGTGTTAATGGAGGTGGTGGTAGTGCTTGTGGAGGTGGTGGTAGTGCTAATGGAGGTGGTGGTAGTGCTTGTGGAGGTGGTGGTAGTGCTATGGTGGTGGTAGTGTTAATGGAGGTGGTGGTAGTGCTTGTGGAGGTGGTGGTAGTGCTGTGGTGGTGGTAGTGTTAATGGAGGTGGTGGTAGTGCTTGTGGAGGTGGTGGTAGTGCTTGTGGAGGTGGTGGTAGTGCTGTGGTGGTGGTAGTGCTAATGGAGGTGGTGGTAGTGCTTGTGGAGGTGGTGGTAGTGCTGTGGTGGTGGTAGTGTTAATGGAGGTGGTGGTAGTGCTTGTGGAGGTGGTGGTAGTGCTGTGGTGGTGGTAGTGTTAATGGAGGTGGTGGTAGTGCTTGTGGAGGTGGTGGTAGTGCTGTGGTGGTGGTAGTGTTAATGGAGGTGGTGGTAGTGCTTGTGGAGGTGGTGGTAGTGCTGTGGTGGTGGTAGTGTTAATGGAGGTGGTGGTAGTGCTGTGGTGGTGGTAGTGTTAATGGAGGTGGTGGTAGTGCTGTGGTGGTGGTAGTGTTAATGGAGGTGGTGGTAGTGCTGTGGTGGTGGTGGTGGTAGTGTTAAATGGAAGTTAGTGTTAGTTTGGGTGCTAGTGCTAATGGTGATGACGGTAGTGGATGTGGTAGTGCTAGTAGAGGCGTTAGTGCTAGTGAAGATGGTAAGAGCTAGTGGAGGTGGTGGTAGCGCTACTAGAGGTGGGGGTAGTGCTAGTGGAGGTGGTAGTACTACGCAATTGGAAGGGTAGTGCTTGTAGAGGTGGCGGTAGTGCTAGTGATGGTGGTAATGCTAGTGGAGGTGGTGGTAGCGCTACTAGAGGTGGGGGTAATGCTAGTGGAAGGGTAGTGCTTGTAGAGGTGGTGGTAGTGCTAGAGCACTACAAGCCTGAAATAGTGGTTTCTTGTAGATTTTGATAAATTCGGAGTGCCATGAGTGAGGGTGTGAGACAGTGTGCATGAGCGTGCTGTCGATCGCTGCTCCAGAGTCACCTGTGGACAGTGTTAAGTCAGAAATTGTTAAGATGTCGGCCGTGTTTTGTATTTCATTCCTTAAAATCTCGTCAGGGTCTTCCATCTGAACAGTTATGAACATCAAAATGGTATACAATACCGACAGGTTGTTAGGTAACTGTTGCATATGTGTCTTACCTAACAATCTGAACAGTTATATTGTAACTTCAATATTTTTCACTTGTTTCCATGTTGTCATGCGTGTTTTCCATCTTTCAGCAGACCCAATACTGGAGGAGGTTTTAACTCTGGATTTTGCGCAAGAGAAGTATTTGGAATTTTTATAATTTCGTTTATGCAGGTGGTGGTAAAGCTGGTGGAAGTTATTGTAGTGGTACTGTAGGTGGTGATGGTGCTGCTGGTGATAGTGTAGGTGGTGGTAGTGGTGCAGAAACATTCAAGATACAACACATATTACACATAACCGGAAGCGACATATCTGGTGCCCTCAGCCTGGTTAAAGCTTATCTTGCCTATTACTTGGGCACATCCGGTGTTTGCCACTGTTGTTTGTCACATTTGTTTGTTTCCTGTAGTATGTCAGTGTGTTTCTAAAATTAAATGATATGGTATTCAGTTTGTTAAGAAGCCCAGACTCGCGGGACTCGTCTTGATGAAGAACTACACGAAACTGCTATCACAGGTCTTAAGTGTGTTGTGGAGAGGGAACCTAGACACGATGAAGGTCATCCCACAGCCGTTCAAAACGACGGATTTAACCCCCCCCACTAAAAAAAAAGCTGGCAGCAAAACAATGCCGGAAAACTATACATCAACGTCTCATATAATAAAAATCTTTGAAAATGTTTTAAGAACAAGATCGCAAAACCACATTTATTCGCAAAATTTGTACACCCAGGGCAGAATAGGTTTAGAGTAGGTCACTCCTGCCTCTAGCAACTCTTCAACCATTACGGTGCCCCGTGGCCTGGTGGCAAAAGCTCTCGCTTCACACAGTGAGGGTCCGGGTTCGATTCCCGGCGAAACATTGGACGTGTTTCCTTACACAGGTTGTCTGTGTTCACCCATCAGTAAAATGGTTCCTGCGTGTTAGTGGACTGGTGTGGGTCGCATCCTGGGGCAAAACTGACTTAATTTGCCCGAAATGCTAATATGTCATTGATGTCAGCTAGGTCTGTATACCTTGTACATGTACTTGTAGTAAATAAAGGTATTATTACATGGTCTTGGATGCACTGCAAGAGAAAGGTAATGCACGTGTAGTGTACATAGACTTTCTTAATCTTTCATAAGTGCGTTCATGGTGTAATAGCACACAATATGCGTGCGAAAAGAGTAACTGGGAAAGTGGGCAGATTGTGTTTTTTTTTTTACTTTTTTTTTCTGACAATAGAAAGCAACGACTAATGTACAGAGTAAGTCCGAGGCTGCCACATTGATAGGTTCTGTTCCCGAAGGCTGAGTTCTCGCTCTATCCTTTTCCTTATCCTCATGTCTGAAATGGACAGGGTAGTAAATGCATCATCCTTTGTAGAATGTGCACGAGTGGCATCCATGAAGGATACTACAAGCCTAGACACACTGCCTGTATCAAGAATATGTGACGAGTGGCATCCATGAAGGATACTACAAGCCTAGGCACACTGCCTGTATCAAGAATAAAATAAAGACGTGCTAAGAAGAGTATTATTCACCGCCAAATAACATACATTTATAATTCTCATCTAATGCATAGAAGACAAAAAGTAGTAGTAAACAGAAAATCCAGCATCAGCGAGGTAAGAAGCTCAGTACCCCAGGGCACTGTCCTGGCACCTCTACTGTTTATCTCGTAGCAGTACCCCAGGGCATTGTCCTGGCACCTCTACTGTTTAACTCGTAGCAGTACCCCAGGGCACTGTCCTGGCACCTCTACTGTTTATCTCGTAGCAGTACCCCAGGGCACTGTCCTGGCACCTCTACTGTTTAACTCGTAGCAGTACCCCAGGGCACTGTCCTGGCACCTCTACTGTTTATCTCGTAGCAGAAATTGATAAAAACACCCGTCGCAGTTTTTGTATCATTTGCAGATGACACTAAAATAAGGATGAAAGTCACTTTGGTAGAAGACAGTGGAAAATGCAGAAAGATATAGGTAGGATTTTCCAGTGGGCAGTGATAAGTTCAGCTGCTTAGGTATGTAAAGAATACAGAACTCAAAAGGGACACCGTATACAAAACTCAAGAAGATCATCAAGTAGAACGAAAAAAATAAACACTTGAAAGAATTCGAACTAATTTTGTCAGCTGACCTCTCAAATAAGACAATAAGACGAAGGTCACGACAGCCACGAGATGACATGGTAGATAATGATAACTTTCAAAACAAGGGAAATAATGATAATGGAGACACTTATCAAATATCGTGTGCTCTCTCATTTGGAATATTGCTTAAGTGGTGGCGGCCCCGTTCAGCGGGGGAAAAATATCAGAGCTGGAACAGATATGGAGATCGTTTACGGCACGCATTGAGCCAATAAAGCATTTAAATTATTGGGAACGCCTTAGTCTTAAATATGTACTCACTGGATGGGAGGAGAGAGATATACATGATAATATAATTGGAAAGCACTTGATTCACCAGGTACCAGATCAACTAGTACTAGGCCGTGATGGATATGTGGGGCGGCGGGCCTCCAGCAGTAACAGCTTGATTGACCAGGCTAGCACCAGATGAGCCTGGCCCATGGCCGGGCTCCGGGAGTAGACAGGCTCTCGAAACTCATCCTACCCTTATATTCTTCCCAGCAGACGTTCATGCTGCCTCTCCCCAGCTGGCCTCTCCTTCCCCCAGCTGGCCTCGGCTGCAACCAGCCGGACTCCCAGGCCTTGCTTAGACCTCTGGCTTCATCCATCACCAGCTTTCTTCCTGCACTCCCAAGTGGCCTTCCACGCCCTTAGCTGACCTCCCACTCTCCTAGCTTGCTCCTTCCTCCCCTAGCTGGCCTCCCACGCCCCTAGCTGGCTTCCCATGCCCCTAGCTGGCTTCCCATGCCCCTAACTGGCCTCCTACTCTCCTAGTTGGCCTCTCACGCTCCTAGCTGGTCTCCCACGCTCCTAGCTGGCCTCTCACGGCCCTAGCTGACGTCCTACGCCTTCTAACAGTCATACTAATGTATCATGACTTCCGTCTCTCTCGTCCCCACCACTACACTTTTCTATGCATCTTTCCAGCACTTCGTTACTTCCTCTCCTTACTCTTTACTTTCGTTACTCCCTCTCCTTCCTCTTATCCTTCGTTACTCTCTCTCCTTCCTCGTATCCTTCGTTACTCTCTCTCTCCTTCCTCTTATCCTTCGTTACTTCCTCTCCTTCCTCTTATTTATCCATTGTTACTTCCACACTTATTTATCTAAAAATGTAGTCACTATCATCGACACGCCTGCAGCAACATTGCTAGGTTTATTCAGCCAGCTCGTAGCTCTCTCTTTACTCTACCTTCCACCTCTACTGCAACATTCTTACCTGTAGAGTGGGCCTGCCTGCCTACTATGGAAGAGCACTTTAGGCTTTTGTATACAAAGGCGGCTGCTACAGCACCACGGTAGGGAACCTCCTACCAGTATGAGCGCATTCAAGTGACTCTTACAGGAGTGAAGGTTAAAGCTGAACTCTCCTTCCCCTCGTCGATACTGCTGGCCTCTCTGAGTCTCCTTCATGTTGTGGCTGTCATCCACACACCTGGTTGATACTGGCCTAGCTGAGTCTCCTTCATGTGGCTGTCACCCACACACCTGGTTGATACTGGCCTAGCTGAGTCTCCTTCATGTTGTGGCTGTCATCCACACACCTGGTTGATACTGGCCTAGCTGAGTCTCCTTCATGTTGTGGCTGTCATCCACACACCTGGTTGATACTGGCCTAGCTGAGTCTCCTTCATGTTGTGGCTGTCATCCACACACCTGGTTGATACTGGCCTAGCTGAGTCTCCTTCATGTTGTGGCCGTCATCCACACACCTGGTTGATACTGGACTAGCTGAGTCTCCTTCATGTTGTGGCTGTCATCCACACACCTGGTTGATACTGGCCTAGCTGAGTCTCCTTCATGTTGTGGCTGTCATCCACACACCTGGTTGATACTGGCCTAGCTGAGTCTCCTTCATGTGGCTGTCATCCACACACCTGGTTGATACTGGCCTAGCTGAGTCTCCTTCATGGTGTGGCTGTCATCCACACACCTGGTTGATACTGGCCTAGCTGAGTCTCCTTCATGTGGCTGTCATCCACACACCTGGTTGATACTGGCCTAGCTGAGTCTCCTTCATGGTGTGGCTGTCATCCACACACCTGGTTGATACTGGCCTAGCTGAGTCTCCTTCATGTTGTGGCCGTCATCCACACACCTGGTTGATACTGGCCTAGCTGAGTCTCCTTCATGTGGCTGTCATCCACACACCTGGTTGATACTGGCCTAGCTGAGTCTCCTTCATGGTGTGGCTGTCATCCACACACCTGGTTGATACTGGCCTAGCTGAGTCTCCTTCATGTGGCTGTCATCCACACACCTGGTTGATACTGGCCTAGCTGAGTCTCCTTCATGTTGTGGCCGTCATCCACACACCTGGTTGATACTGGCCTGGCTGGAGGTTGTCTCCATCTACACACATCTCACTCAACAGTTCAGTCTGTGTCTCCACGCTCCCGCATATGAATCAATCAATATTCGAGCTAAATTTGCCTTTGTATCCGTATTCTCGCATGTATGTATATGCTTCTGCAGCTGTACTCAGGTGGATATATGCGCCAGAATGCGTATTCGTGCATAGTCTGCGACCTTGTGCTAAGCAACTATGAGGCTGTTACATGATGGGAGATAAAATAAAAAAGTATAGCTAATTAGGTGCAGCCTTCTAGTATTGGGTAGGGCCCCTCTTTGCCCCCAGAACAGCCTGAATTATTCGTGTCACGGAATCAACAAGGTGCTGGAAACATTCCTTAGTGATCCTAGTTCATGTTGATATGATGATAATATGCAGTCGCTTCAGATTTGTCAGCTGCACATTCATGCTGCGAATCTCCTGTTCCATCACATCCCAAATTCTGACCCTACCATCTGCATATCATAGCAAATATACAGTTCGTCAGATTAAGTGACGTTCTTCCAATCTTCAGCTGTCCAGTTTAAGTGAGCCAGTGGTAACTGTAGCCTCAGTTTCCTGTTCTTGGCTTAGAAGAGTGGAACTTGGTGTGCTCTTCTGCTGGTGTAACCGATCCATTTCAAGGATCGACGTGTTGTGTTTTCAGACACGCTCTTCTGCATACCACTTATGTAACGTGTGGTTATTTGAGTTACTTTCTCCTTCCTGTCAGCTTAAACCAGTCAGGACATTTTCCTCTGACTTCTCTCATTAACAAAGTGTTTTTTTTTCCACAGAACTGCCGATGTTTTGTGTTCTTCACATCAATTTTGTAAACTCTGTAGTCTGTTGTGCGTTAAAATCTGAGATAGCAGTTTCTGAGATATTCAAACAACCCCGTCTGGCACCAAGAGCAGTACATCCAGAAGTAGCCACTGACATGTCTACTATTCAGAAGGTTTGCAGCCAGAAGGGCATGTCCCAGGCTGATAATTTCAGACAATGCAAAGAAGTTCGTTGCCGGTGCCGCTTATGTAAGCAAGATCATTCCACTGTCAAAGTCACTTAAATCATATTTCTTCTCCATTCTGATGTTCATTCTGAACAACTAAATCTCTTGGCCATATCTACATGCTTTGAGTGGCTGCCACGTGATTGGTTGATGACATATTTGCATTACTGAGCAGGTGTACCTAATAAAGTGACCACTGAGTGTATAAAGCATTAAGTCCATTTAGATCCCGTTCATCGTAATGAATGGTAGTCTTGAACTCGTGTCCACTAATATACAGACAGACATGCCAACTGACTACTCTTCTGTTTATGTTCTTCAAGCGTGCATTACTTGACGAAATGCCTTGACTTCATTCCTACCGCACGAAATTTTTGAGAAATTTTGTGCGTTTTCTGAGTTAGGTTAACGGCAGAAATATATCTAGCTCAGTTTTTTAGTGGTTCCTGTCTGTTTACAGTAGCACTGTTAATTAAGGTTTTGCTCACACTGAGCTCTTCTTGAGGGCATTAGGTAATATCGCATCACAGGGCTGCCCCCGCCACACGGTTGTAAACGCTACTCCACTTGACACGAATGCTCACCATGCCTTTGTCACAGGGCTATAAATGGTACATCACTTATACAAACTCCAACACTCCTTCGGGAGTCATTACCGAGTCACCACATGGAGAAGACCCGGGCCAGGTCTCGTCCTGACAAGCTTACCTGAACCTGCATACCAATAACTGATCTAGGGTTGGTATTAAGGATTCATTTGGATTGTAGGTCCTCCACGTCATTTCCTGAACTTAATTGTTTCTTTTTCATTTATTCTGTTTTGAAGATCATTTTCGCCCTCTTCCTTCATAGATCAGAAGCAGCCTTACTAAGTAAGCCTCTTATTGCACTCTGTTCGCTATTATACTTTGGGTTTATTTGTTAATAAACAGAATATCCTCCTTATTACTGTTGCTCACATTTTTGTGCTGTTACACCATGATCACGCTTGTCAAAGGATTGTGCAAAGTCTGTGTATACTAAATCTTTATTTTGCTAGTTTTCCACTGCATCCAAGACCATGTAATGGTCAAGTAATTGCGAGTAACAGAAGCGACCTGTTTTAAACCTGTGCTGCCCTAGGTTGTGCAGCTGTTGAGATTATATGTGATTACTACTATTGCTTCTTAAATACTCAACATTTTTGATAATGTGGAACGTCAGCTCTATCGGTCTACAGTTTCTGGTGAATGCTATTCTGTCACTTTTTTAGAGTGGAGCTGTCAATGGTTTTTGTAGAATGACTCTTGTGTACAGGTTCCTCCATAGAATATTCAGGATATGAAATATGTTTTCTTGTAGTTCTTGATGAATATGGAGTTCCATGAGTAAGGACCTGAGTCAGAGCTCAGGGGCACACAGTCACAAGCTTTGACGAAGCCAAGAAGGGTTAGAGTTTTGGCAGAAATTACGGAGGTGCTGACAGGGTTTCGAGTCTCGTACATGAAACTCGTTTGGAATGTCAATCTTAAGACTGATTAATGGTTCACTGAACCCAAGTTATTTCATCTCATCCTGCCATACTTATCACAAGCCTGATACTACGGTGTATGGGAAAGAACACCTAGCTTCAACTAGGTGCCCATACTTATCGTGGTCTACTGTGTGGCGAAAGTATTGTATACTTTGATGTAGTGTGTGTTCGGGTGCCAGTCTCGTTCGTGTGTGTACTCACCTATTTGTACTCACCTATTTGTGGTTGCAGGGGTCGAGTCCTAGCTCCTGGCCCCGCCTCTTCACCGGTTGCTACTAGGCCCTCTCTCTCCCCGCTCCATGAGCTTTATCAAACCTCGTCTTAAAACTGTATGGTTCCTGCCTCCACTACGTCATTTTCTAGGCTATTCCACTGCCTTACAATTCTATGACTGATGAAATACTTCCTATTATCTCTCTGACTCATTTGTGTCTTCAACTTCCAATTGTGGCCTCTTGTTTCTGTGTCCCCTCCCTGGAACATCCTGTCCTTGTCCACCTTGTCTATTCCACGCAGTATTTTATATGTCGTTATCATGTCTCCCCTGACCCTCCTGTCCTCCAGTGTCGTCAGGCCGATTTCCCTTAATCTTTCTTCATAGGACATTCCCCTTAGCTCTGGAACTAACCTTGTTGCAAACCTTTGTACTTTCTCTAGTTTCTTGACGTGCGGTCAGTGTGTGTGTGTGTGTGTGTGTGTGTGTGTGTGTGTATGTGTGTGTGTGTGTGTGTGTGTGTTGTCTCACCGTGTGTAAGCACATTACATAAAGTAAAGGGTAACGTCTGGTAATGTTAGAAACAGAACGTTATCTGAATTTCTACATAAAGGGAACGAAAAGCAGGTCAAGAAGCTGGAAAAATCCAAAAATCATTTTTCTGGCATGCAGAAATCCAAATCTAAAACCACATACTCAGACGACCAAAAATAAATGATGGAGGTCTTGAAAGAATACTCTGAATCATTGATCTTGTCGATGCCACACCAGTTGAATATCTAGATAATTTTTTATTTATTAAGCTCATCCTACAGACCTTGAAAATAAATAGACATCACACCCAATGGCTCTACAAGCGAAATATTATTCCCGTCACATCTATTACGTTATTTTGACATAATCAGAGAGGCTTTGGAAGAAAACCAGAATGTAAATGTTATACCTGGAGTGTTCCGAGGGTCGGCTCCCCCTCTGCCGGTCCATGACCAGGCCTCGCGGTGGATCATGGCCTGATGAACCAGGCTATTGTTGCTGCCCGCACGCAAACCAACGTACGAACCACAGCCCGGCTGGTCAGGTACCGACTTCAGGTGCCTGTCCAGCTCTCTTGAAGACAGTTAGGGGTCTATTGGTAATCCCCTTTTTATATGTATATGCTTGGAGGCAGGTGAATAGTCTTGGTCCCCCGACACTATACATATTTTTTTATTAACACATCGGCCGGCTCTCACCATGGCAGGGTGGCCCGAAAAAGAAAAACTTTCATCATTCACTCTTATCATTGTCTTGCCAGAGGCCGCTTACACTACAGTTATAAAACTGCAACATTAACACCCGTCCTTCAGAGTGCAGACACTGTACTTCCCATCTCCAGGACTCAAGTCCTGCCTGCCGGTTTCCCTGAATCCCTTCATAAATGATATCTTGCTCACACTCCAACAGCACGTCAAGTCCTAAAACATTTGTCTCCATTCTCTCCTATCTAACACGCTAGGAGCGTGTCAACGGCCATACCAGCGTTGAACTCGCCGCTTATCGTCCGACGCTATATATATATTTTGCAAATATATTTGACAAATGTGACCATTGAGTGATTAGCCCATTAAATGAGGTTACTATTTATAATAGGGAAAGTAGGGCCATGACTGTTCAAATTTCTAACGAACATACAGAGCAGCAGTGAACAAAACAACTCTGTCTCAGTAGAGTAAAAAGTTTAGTGCCTTAAGGCACCTTCCTAGCACCTCGTAGCGGACCTTAATACACAGACGATACTCAGATAAGTATAAAAGTTGCCTCAGAAGATACTAAGAAATTACAAACAGCATCAGAGATTGCCAGTCGGCGAATGTAAATAATAATATGCTTAATGGTGACAATTTTCAGCTGTTTAGGTGTGAAAAGAATAAAGAACTAAGTACGTAGGGCACAAGGAAAAAAACCTAGGAATAAATTTGTCAATGATTTTTTTCTTTAGATAACACAAGACAAATGCAGCAAAGAACAGGAGAATGACAGGGTGGATTATGAGAGTTTCTGAACAAGAGAAACAACGCCACTGATGGTACTTCTCAAATGAGTGAAGCTTCACGACTTGAATTTTGTTCTGTACTCGCAGTGCATTTCAAGGCAGGAGAGGTAATAGAGCTGGAAAATGTATGATGGTCATTTACTGCCAACATAAACTCAAAATATCTAAATTTTTTGGAACTCGTGAAAGCAATTGTTCTTTCTGGAACTATGAAAAGATATAACATACTCGTAGAAGATTTTTGAGAGCCAAGTCTCCTGTCTGTATAACTTGCCGTAGCGAAAGATATGGGAGAAAGTGTACAATAAATTAAGTGAAAAACAGGTGATGCCGTGAGTACACTTAAAGAACATTGTGTCAACATCTGTGGTCCAAGATTCAACTCGTTACCAGCAGAAATCTGGAAAATATCTATTGGACTTAATCCATGTTTCATGATGTTTGCACACACTATATTATTTTACGATAATGAGGTGTAATACACTGCAAACCAAGTTAAACGAAAATCAAGGATGTAATAAGTACACTAAGGTACATCTTAATAGGCTTATGGAGTCGACGAGTGTTCAACGTTCTAACTTCAGATATGTAGGCAGTTTCCTACAGCCTCCTAGCTAAAGGTAGGAAACTTTACCAGTTCCTCCAAACAAACCTCAGTCAGTCTTTTATTTGACGCTTGTGACAGTGCATATTGCAAGCAGCAGTATCCAGTATATATATACACTGACTAGTCTGTCAGTCTTTAATAAAATGATAATCTCTTCATATTACGAAAGTAATCAGTTGTGTGGGGAGTACTGTGGTCCTTAGCTTTGGCTTTGTATTTGCATTTCTTCTATTATACAAACTCGGCCACTGTACTAAAATGAACTTTGTGGATAACTGATCTGCTATGTCCCTGAAGTGCGCGTGTAGTGTTTGGAACTATTGTATATAAGTGAATTGAGCAACAATAGAGCTACCTAGACAGTTTCTTTGAGCACGACTGACCAGTTCACTTCATAATGTTGCTTGCACAATTTATCAGACTGTTGGCTTGGTCTGATATATCTGAGCTTAATGAAATAATAGAGATTAATGAAGGTATTGAAACTTGAGACAGTAATTAACGAGGTAATTAGTCGGTCAGTCCTGTACAGCTATACACAGAAGACAGTGGAAGATGATCACCAGAACCATTAAGAACACTTATACATTTTTGTCCATTTACAGAAAGAAGAATCATTCTTGCTGTATATTAGGAAGCCCTACACCATTGTTAAATATTAACATATGCTTCAAAACGGTTTTGTTGGATAAACAACATTTGCTGCACAAGACGAGTGAGTGAGGTGGGAAGAAGAGCTTCACTCTGTCCCTGGAGGAAATTACGCAAAATTGTCTGCCATAACGGGACGGTGAACAACAGTTGTTAGGTGGCAGGTAGCGGGAGTTCACCCGAGGGTGTGCTCACGGTTTTCTCACTCCAAAGAATTCTTTCTCACGCTAGCGCGTGTCTTCACACGCCTCCCGGAAGCTGCACTTCCTGTGTGGTTTATAAGAGCTGTTGCTGCTTAATAATCAAAGAGTTGTGGTAATGGTGGTCACCACCACAGGGAAGTTCAGCTGGTGGTGCTGGCGGAAGTAGTTATACTGGAGGTGCGTTTTCAGGGGTTGTTATAGCTCCTGGTCTCGCCTCTTAGCTGATTCCTCACCTTCGGGGCCCTATTATACTTTTGAATATGTGTAATATTTCCCTGGAGGAAGGCAGACCAGCTCTTCCTCTAGTTTTTCACTCACCAGCTGACAGCCTGGTTGATCAGGTAAATACCACACGAGCCTGGCCCATGGCCGGGCTCCGGAAGTAGAAAGACACACTGATTTTATCAAACATTCAAAAACTTAAAGATCCTTAAACTTAAAAAGCATTTCTTAGTGTGTTAAGAGTTTGTCCCAATCCATACTGTTGTGTCTTCTTGAGTTGTTTGTCATGAAGTTCCTTCCGGTGCTCTCGTCAACACTTCTTACTTTCATTTGCTCAAATTTCTCTTGGTATTCAAGGTCCCTCGGTTCCAGTACCAATCTCATCGTAATTATTTTTTTCTCGTTTCTCGACATGCTTAATTAGGTGCGGGCTCCATGCTGGTGCTATATATTCCAAAAATACGCCAAACGTATGTTGTGATTGGTAGAAAATAATGAGAACTCTAAATCTTCACCTGTGCTTATAGAAATTGAGCGTCGAAGGATATACAGAAGAAAATAATGGTTACTGAACTGCCTAAAAATATCACAATGAAAGAGTAATCTTAGCCAAAAAGTTTACCCAGATAGAACAAATATTTAAACTGTCGTATTAGAAGCAGCACAAAGGGAATAAAAAGCCGTCCAGGATAATTCAAGAAACTCCATCTGTTTGTGTACCACCTGTAGAACTGCACCAGTAATCACACTAAGTTTATACACTGGTGATAAAAATATAAATGATCGAAATTCTAAAAGACAAATATGCGTAGAGTGGAGAATGAAAATAAATCAATTACTTTTGAATGACTCGCACATCACATAAATACTAATCCCGTTGAATTTGAGATAGATAGGTCGAGGTACTTCATGTCCACTCATGCAGTACCTGGACCTGATTTGTGGATTTTCTTATTTATAAAGTGGAAAATACCACTAGCATGAGCACTCAATATTCTTCGGAAGAAAAGTTTAGGTGTAAGTGAAATACCAGAACTATCAGAAGAGACATGTGTGCATAAAGGAAGCAGTAACCCGAAATTACAGAGCAGTAGCCCTAGCACTGCACCTCATGGAAGTTATCAACAGGGTGATGAGACAAATTATAAGTTTTATGGAACAGCGTAACTTGTACAACCCAAACTAGTGTGGATGTAGAGTTTCAAGGTCATATTTATCACAACTACTAAACGACTATGACAGAGTTACAAAGAAAGAGGATACTGAAAGGGGATACTGTATACAAAATGCAAGATGACCACTAAATAGAACGAAAGTAATATGTGAAAGACCTAGGAGTAATTATGTCAGCTGACATTTCCCTGACTCTGTCACACTTTTTCCTCCTGTTTGACTTGAAGGTTAATCGCGGTAGCTATTTCTCATCTTTCTCACACATTGTCTTTCAAAGAACACAGTACGGAAAATGTCACAACAGCCCGGGATATGGTGTGGATGATGAGAACTTTTAAATCAAGGGGAAATATTCCCAATGGTAACACTATTCAAATTGTTTGTGCTGTCTCATTTAGATTATTGTTCATTGACAGCTCCATTCAGGGCAAGGGAGATGTATCTGGAACAAATACACAGATCACTTACAGTCCGCATAGAGAAAATAAATCATTTAAATTATTGGGAACGTCAGTGTCCGCCATATATACTTGATGAAGTGGAAGAGGTACTTGAGGACGCCTAGTAGTAAATCTGCACACTGCTATAACACTGGAGTGAGAGACGAGAGAGGAAGTGTAAAATATTCCCAAGTGAAAAGCAAGGGCACCCGCAGCACAAGAGAACATTATATCAACATCTGTAGGTCCAGACTTTATTTTAACATCTTACCAGAAGATAATATCAGAAACACTGTTGGAACACATGTAGAAGTTTCCTAGAGGAAACCGACAACTACCTCCACCAGGTGCCAGATCAACCAGGCTATGGTTGACCAGGCAAGCACCATACGAACCTTTACCAGGGTCGGGCTGCAGGAATAGGAAACCCAAGAGTACATGAATGATGAGTTTTGTAGGGAAGCTTAGCTTATATTCCCACTGTTTATTATACAGTATCATGTAGACTGTAGAGTATGATACACGTGCAACAATTATGCATCTTTATTGTCGCTTACGCGGCAGTCTTCCTCGGTCAGATACAGAGAATACATTAAAGGCAGCGGAAGTGACGAGGTAATGATGTAATTAGTCCATTGACCTTGTAGTAATAGTTTGAGGCTGTCAGTCCCTAAGCCTGAAGAAGAGTTCAGTACCTCATTTTCTTTAAAGAAATCAGGATCAGGTAGTGGATCTAGAGTCGTGTACTGGTATCACTGTAGGTACCTGCCTAATGTTCAAGGTGCAAAGGCCATCATTTTAGTCTGGGTGCCAGGGTTATTATTTTGGTCAGGATACTAGGGCTACACCTCTCTTTCTCACACTATACAAGTCTCCATACTGTCGCTTTAACTTCACATTGTTTCAGACTACGGAACAAAACTTCTCCAGGCTGAGGGACTGACCACCTCAAAACTACGTCTTCAAGCGGGATCAACTGATTACATCTTCACATTCTCCCAACTTTTCTGTACACTATTGAAGCCCACTGTGTAGGCGAAACGTTTCGGAATGAAGATGCGTAACTGTTGCACATGTGCCTTACCAACCAGTCGGTATTGTACATCATTTTAATATTCATACTAGGGCCATCCTGATTAGCAATGAAGAATATGTAGTATTCAGGTTGACAGGGCTATTATTGTAGCCAGGGTTGTCAGGACTACCATCCTGGTCATCACTGAAGGATGATGCGTAATGGTGAGGGTGGTAGCACCAGCATGTTGGTTATTACATGGTGCGTGTCTAGTTAGCAGGGAGGGTGTGCCTCTGCGCAATACAAGCAAGTTGGTGGGTGTTTGTGTGCTGTTGTGGCCTTCATGTTATGGTTATGCAAGTGATGCTTGCGTAAGTATTTTACCCGAGTCACCTTTACAAGTGATGAAGATGTTTCTAGTATCAGTGATAAGCTACTCATCACTACTACTTCCTGACTTCTCAGTCTTCCATTATCTTTGCCAGTTGGTCCTTCCGGAAATCATGTCGTCCTCTTCCCTGCACCTCAAATCATGTTACCTAAACTGTAAATGAAATATTCCAGCAGTTAGAGCAATATGAAAATAAAGCAAACCAAGTTTATACTTAATGTTAATAGATTTTTTAAGAATAATCGGCCATCTTAAATGTTATCGTGCATGTTCATTATACAGCAACCCGACTAAAATGTCAACTAATTCACTCGTGTTTTGTGGTCAATGTCAAGAGTGTAGCATCTTCCATAGTGGTAATGTTTGAACATAAAACAGTGGGAGAGTTCCTTAGTCTCTCATCGTAGACCATTTCCCTCAGTTCTGGCACAAACCTCGTCTCAAACCTTGGGATATATTAAAGTTGCTGGCTCCACGCCGGCGCCGCCGCCTCCAGCTGTCTATCCCAAATTGTTCTTCGTTATTGTTCTTGTATTTAATTCGTAAGTTTTACATATACTGCCGAATCTCTTTGGTTGATATGTACTTAGTGATATATTTGGCGTTCTACCTATTTCCAGGTTTTTCTCCTTGTACGTGATCTGGAATTTGTGCGTCTCGGGCTGTATTCCGTCTCCAGTCTTATTACTTCTCCCTTTCACAGTTATCAGGATGGATTTCTAGTCATTGCTTTCCTGGCCACATTTTAAGATGGTTTAACTCACATAATATACTCTTTACCCTCCTATTTGTTTTCTAAAGTTTTATTCCTGTAATTTATGTACGAATTATGAAGCTTGTTGTAATATCGGGCAGCAGGCGCAGCGATCACTGGAACTATTAACAGGTATAATATATATATATATATATATATATATATATATATATATATATATATATATATATATATATATATATATATATATATATTTATATATATATATATGTGTGTGTGTGATATTAGAGTGGTAATGTTCCCTGCAGTTGGTACCTCCCTGTACTCAGCAGTTGGTGCCTCCCTGTACTCAGCAGTTGGTGCCTCCCTGTACTCAGCAGTTGGTGCCTCCCTGTACTCAGCAGTTGGTGCCTCCCTGTACTCAGCAGTTGGTGCCTCCCTGTACTCAGCAGTTGGTGCTTCCCTGTACTCAGCAGTTGGTGCCTCCCTGTACTCAACAGTTGGTGCTTCCCTGTACTCAGCAGTTGGTGCCTCCCTGTACTCAGCAGTTGGTGCCTCCCTGTACTCAGCAATTGAGGCCTCCCTGTACTCAGCAGTTGGTGCCTCCCTGTACTCAGCAGTTGGTCCCTCCCTGTACTCAGCAGTTGGTGCCTTCCTGTACTCAGCAGTTGGTGCCTCCCTGTACTCAGCAGTTGGTGCTTCCCTGTACCCAGCAGTTGGTGCCTCCCTGTACCCAGCAGTTGGTGCCTCCCTGTACTCAGCAGTTGGTGCCTCCCTGTACCCGGCAGTTGGTGCCTCCCTGTACCCGGCAGTTGGTGCCTCCCTGTACTCGGCAGTTGGTGCCTCCCTGTACTCGGCAGTTGGTGCCTCCCTGTACTCGGCAGTTGGTGCCTCCCTGTACTCGGCAGTTGGTGCCTCCCTGTACTCGGCAGTTGGTGCCTCCCTGTACTCGGCAGTTGGTGCCTCCCTGTACTCGGCAGTTGGTGCCTCCCTGTACTCGGCAGTTGGTGCCTCCCTGTACTCGGCAGTTGGTGCCTCCCTGTACTCGGCAGCTGGTGCCTCCCTGGACTCGGCAGCTGGTGCCTCCCTGTACTCGGCAGCTGGTGCCTCCCTGTACTCGGCAGCTGGTGCCTCCCTGTACTCGGCAGTTGGTGCCTCCCTGTACTCGGCAGTTGGTGCCTCCCTGTACTCGGCAGTTGGTGCCTCCCTGTACTCGGCAGTTGGTGCCTCCCTGTACTCGGCAGTTGGTGCCTCCCTGTACTCGGCAGTTGGTGGCTCCCTGTACTCGGCAGTTGGTGCCTCCCTGTACTCGGCAGTTGGTGCCTCCCTGTACTCGGCAGTTGGTGCCTCCCTGTACTCGGCAGCTGGTGCCTCCCTGTACTCTGCAGTTGGTGCCTCCCTGTACTCGGCAGTTGGTGCCTCCCTGTACTCGACAGTTGTTGCCTCCCTGTACTCGGCAGTTGGTGCCTCCCTGTACTCGGCAGTCGGGGCCTCCCTGTACTCGGCAGTTGGTGCCTCCCTGTACTCGGCAGTTGGTGGCTCCCTGTACTCGGCAGTTGGTGCCTCCCTGTACTCGGCAGTTGGTGCCTCCCTGTACTCGGCAGTTGGTGCCTCCCTGTACTCGGCAGTTGGTGGCTCCCTGTACTCGGCAGTCGGGGCCTCCCTGTACTCGGCAGTTGGTGCCTCCCTGTACTCGGCAGCTGGTGCCTCCCTGTACTCGGCAGTTGGTGGCTCCCTGTACTCGGCAGTTGGTGCCTCCCTGTACTCGACAGTTGGTGCCTCCCTGTACTCGGCAGTTGGTGCCTCCCTGTACTCGGCAGTTGGTGCCTCCCTGTACTCGGCAGTCGGGGCCTCCCTGTACTCGGCAGTTGGTGCCTCCCTGTACTCGGCAGTTGGTGCCTCCCTGTACTCGGCAGTTGGTGGCTCCCTGTACTCGGCAGTTGGTGCCTCCCTGTACTCGACAGTTGGTGCCTCCCTGTACTCGGCAGTTGGTGCCTCCCTGTACTCGGCAGTTGGTGCCTCCCTGTACTCGGCAGTTGGTGCCTCCCTGTACTCGGCAGTCGGGGCCTCCCTGTACTAGGCAGTTGGTACCTCCCTGTACTCGGCAGTTGGTGCCTCCCTGTACTCGGCAGTTGGTGGCTCCCTGTACTCGGCAGTTGGTGCCTCCCTGTACTCGGCAGTTGGTGCCTCCCTGTACTCGGCAGTTGGTGGCTCCCTGTACTCGGCAGTTGGTGCCTCCCTGTACTCGGCAGTTGGTGCCTCCCTGTACTAGGCAGTTGGTGCCTCCCTGTACTCGGCAGTTAGTGCCTCCCTGTACTCGGCAGTTGGTGCCTCCCTGTACTCGGCAGTCGGGGCCTCCCTGTACTAGGCAGTTGGTGCCTCCCTGTACTCGGCAGTTGGTGCCTCCCTGTACTCGGCAGTTGGTGGCTCCCTGTACTCGGCAGTTGGTGCCTCCCTGTACTCGTCAGTTGGTGCCTCCCTGTACTCGGCAGTTGGTGGCTCCCTGTACTCGGCAGTTGGTGCCTCCCTGTACTCGACAGTTGGTGCCTCCCTGTACTCGGCAGTTGGTGCCTCCCTGTACTCGGCAGTTGGTGCCTCCCTGTACTCGACAGTTGGTGCCTCCCTGTACTCGGCAGTTGGTGCCTCCCTGTACTCGGCAGTTGGTGCCTCCCTGTACTCGACAGTTGGTGCCTCCCTGTACTCGGCAGTTGGTGCCTCCCTGTACTCGGCAGTTGGTGCCTCCCTGTACTCGGCAGTTGGTGGCTCCCTGTACTCGGCAGTTGGGGCCTCCCTGTACTCGGCAGTTGGTGCCTCCCTGTACTCGGCAGTTGGGGCCTCCCTGTACTCGGCAGTTGGTGCCTCCCTTTATCTTGTAATTTATTACATTTTCTTATTTATTTGCATAATTTTTATCCTCCTTGTTGCTGTTATTATTCTTCTCTATCTTCTCACTCAGGTTAATTAATAATAAATTTATGTTTTCGTAACCGATGTTTTAAGTTTGAATGTTTGTGTTTTGACTTCCTAAATTGTGTTTTATCTTCCGTGCGGGGTAAATGTGTACCTGCCCACTTGTACTCCTCTAGTTGTACTCCTCTAGTTGTACTCCTCTAGTTGTACTCCTCTAGTTGTACTCCTCTAGTTGTACTCCTCTAGTTGTACTCCTCTAGTTGTACTCCTCTAGTTGTACTCCTCTAGTTGTACTCCTCTAGTTGTACTCCTCTAGTTGTACTCCTCTAGTTGTACTCCTCTAGTTGTACTCCTCTAGTTGTACTCCTCTAGTTGTACTCCTCTAGTTGTACTCCTCTAGTTGTACTCCTCTAGTTGTACTCTACTAGTTGTACTCCTCTAGTTGTACTCCTCTAGTTGTACTCTACTAGTTGTACTCGCCTAGATGTGTTTAAGGGAGGAGGGGAGAGTTATGGACCTTGGATCCGGGTATTATAGATAGCTAGGTACGCGAGCACTTCTTCATATACCTGTGACCGGTTTTGAGGACTCTTCTGCCTTCTTTCCTCTCATTCTTTCTTCCCGTCATCCGCTCCTAGCCTATTCTTACTCCTTCCACCTAAACCTGGTTTTATCCACTCCCCACATCACTCCTTTCATCATCACCTTCCATCCCGAAGCCCTCCTTGAAGCCAGGCTTTCCTTGTAACTACTTTGTCAACCAGGTTGTTTGTGTTAGCGGCCCACTGGCCCACATACCCATCACAACCCGGTTCATCCAGCATTTATAACAAGAAGCTGTCCAGCTTCTTCAAAACTTCTATCTTATTTCCAGCAGTATTTTTCTGGTATCTGCTGGTAGCATGTTGGAGGTAGTGGGGCACGGATGTTGACACAGTGTTGTGTGCCCGGACCCTCCTGCTCTTCAGTGGATATACAAGCAAAAAATCGACCGAGCAGCTGCTCGTATCTGGAAAAACTCGCACGTGGACGCACTCGTAAGTAGAGGTTCCACTGTATTTCACACTATTAAGTATAGGGCCAGAGAGGTGGCTTATATACTGCGGTGAGACGACTTGAAGCAGGAGGAGGCGGGATCACAGTGAGACCTGCCACTAGTGTAAGTAGGTCGTCGTCCAAAGGTTGGGCAAGCGTTGAAGTGTGTGTGTCAGAGGTACATTGTGTGTGTGTCAGAGGTACACTGTGTGTGTCAGAGGTACACTGTGTGTGTCAGAGGTACACTGTGTGTGTCTCAGAGGTACACTGTGTGTGTCTCAGAGGTACACTGTGTGTGTCTCAGAGGTACACTGTGTGTGTCTCAGGTACACTGTGTGTGTCTCAGAGGTACACTGCATCAGAGGTACACTGTGTGTGTGTCAGAGGTACACTGTGTGTGTGTCAGAGGTACACTGTGTGTGTGTCAGAGGTACACTGTGTGTGTGTCAGAGGTACACTGTGTGTCAGAGGTACACTGTGTGTGTCAGAGGTACAGTGTGTCAGAGGTAGTGTGTCAGAGGTACACTGTGTGTGTCAGAGGCACACTGTGTCAGAGGTACACTGTGTGTGTCAGAGGTACACTGTATGTGTCAGAGGTATACTGTGTGTGTCAGAGGCACACTGTGTCAGAGGTACAGTGTGTGTGTCAGAGGTACACTGTGTGTGTCAGAGGCACACTGTGTGTGTCAGAGGTACACTGTGTGTGTCAGAGGTACACTGTGTGTCAGAGGCACACTGTCAGAGGTACACTGTGTGTGTCAGGTACAGTGTGTCAGAGGCACACTGTGTGTGTCAGAGGCACACTGTGTGTGTCAGAGGCACACTGTGTGTGTCAGAGGCACACTGTGTGTGTCAGAGGCACACTGTGTGTGTCAGAGGCACACTGTGTGTGTCAGAGGCACACTGTGTGTGTCAGAGGCACACTGTGTGTGTCAGAGGCACACTGTGTGTGTCAGAGGCACACTGTGTGTGTCAGAGGCACACTGTGTGTGTCAGAGGCACACTGTGTGTGTCAGAGGCACACTGTGTGTGTCAGAGGCACACTGTGTGTGTCAGAGGCACACTGTGTGTGTCAGAGGCACACTGTGTGTGTCAGAGGCACACTGTGTGTGTCAGAGGCACACTGTGTGTGTCAGAGGCACACTGTGTGTGTCAGAGGCACACTGTGTCAGAGGTACACTGTGTGTCAGAGGTACACTGTGTGTGTCAGAGGTACACTGTGTGTGTCAGAGGCACACTGTGTGTCAGAGGTACACTGTGTGTGTCAGAGGCACACTGTGTGTGTCAGAGGTACACTGTGTGTCAGAGGCACACTGTGTGTGTCAGAGGCACACTGTGTCAGAGGCACACTGTGTGTCAGAGGTACACTGTGTGTGTCAGAGGTACACTGTGTGTGTCAGAGGTACACTGTGTGTCAGAGGTACACTGTGTGTGTCAGAGGTACACTGTGTGTGTCAGAGGTACACTGTGTGTATCAGAGGCACACTGTGTGTATCAGAGGCACACTGTGTCAGAGGCACACTGTGTGTGTCAGAGGCACACTGTGTGTGTCAGAGGCACACTGTGTGTGTCAGAGGCACACTGTGTGTGTCGGAGGTACACTGTATGTGTCGGAGGTACACTGTGTGTGTCAGAGGTACACTGTGTGTGTCAGAGGTACACTGTGTGTGTCAGAGGTACACTGTGTGTGTCAGAGGTACACTGTGTGTGTCAGAGGTACACTGTGTGTGTCAGAGGTACACTGTGTGTCAGAGGTACACTGTGTGTGTCAGAGGTACACTGTGTGTGTCAGAGGTACACTGTCAGAGGTACACTGTGTCAGAGGTACACTGTGTCAGAGGTACACTGTGTGTGTCAGAGGTACACTGTGTCAGAGGCACACTGTGTCAGAGGCACACTGTGTGTGTCAGAGGTACACTGTGTGTGTGTCAGAGGTACACTGTGTGTGTCAGAGGTACACTGTGTGTGTCAGAGGTACACTGTGTGTGTCAGAGGCACACTGTGTGTGTCAGAGGCACACTGTGTGTCAGAGGCACACTGTGTGTGTCAGAGGCACACTGTGTGTGTCAGAGGCACACTGTGTGTGTCAGAGGCACACTGTGTGTGTCAGAGGCACACTGTGTGTGTCAGAGGCACACTGTGTGTGTCAGAGGCACACTGTGTGTGTCAGAGGCACACTGTGTGTGTCAGAGGCACACTGTGTGTGTCAGAGGTACACTGTGTGTGTCACAGGTACACTGTGTGTGTCAGATGTACACTGTGTGTGTCAGAGGTACACTGTATGTGTCAGAGGTACACTGTATGTGTCAGAGGTACACTGTGTCAGAGGTACACTGTGTGTCAGAGGTACACTGTATGTGTCAGAGGTACACTGTGTGTCAGAGGCACACTGTGTGTCAGAGGCACACTGTGTCAGAGGCACAGTGTGTGTGTCAGAGGCACAGTGTGTGTGTCAGAGGTACACTGTGTGTGTCAGAGGTACACTGTGTGTGTCAGAGGTACACTGTGTGTGTCAGAGGTACACTGTGTCAGAGGTACACTGTGTCAGAGGTACACTGTGTCAGAGGTACACTGTGTGTGTCAGAGGTACACTGTGTGTCAGAGGCACACTGTGTGTGTCAGAGGTACACTGTGTCAGAGGTACACTGTGTGTGTCAGAGGTACACTGTGTCAGAGGTACACTGTGTGTCAGAGGCACACTGTGTGTCAGAGGCACACTGTGTCAGAGGTACACTGTGTGTGTCAGAGGCACACTGTGTGTGTCAGAGGCACACTGTGTGTGTCAGAGGTACACTGTGTCAGAGGTACACTGTGTGTCAGAGGTACACTGTGTGTGTCAGAGGTACACTGTGTGTGTCAGAGGTACACTGTGTGTGTCAGAGGCACACTGTGTGTGTCAGAGGCACACTGTGTGTGTCAGAGGCACAGTGTGTGTGTCAGAGGTACACTGTGTGTCAGAGGTACACTGTGTGTCAGAGGTACACTGTGTGTGTCAGAGGTACACTGTGTGTGTCAGAGGTACACTGTGTGTGTCAGAGGCACACTGTGTGTGTCAGAGGCACACTGTGTGTGTCAGAGGCACACTGTGTGTGTCAGAGGTACACTGTGTGTCAGAGGTACACTGTGTGTCAGAGGTACACTGTGTGTCAGAGGTACACTGTGTGTCAGAGGTACACTGTGTGTCAGAGGCACACTGTGTGTGTCAGAGGTACACTGTGTGTGTCAGAGGTACACTGTGTGTGTCAGAGGTACACTGTGTGTGTCAGAGGCACACTGTGTGTGTCAGAGGCACACTGTGTGTGTCAGAGGCACACTGTGTGTGTCAGAGGTACACTGTGTCAGAGGTACACTGTGTGTCAGAGGTACACTGTGTGTCAGAGGTACACTGTGTGTCAGAGGCACACTGTGTGTGTCAGAGGCACACTGTGTGTGTCAGAGGCACACTGTGTGTGTCAGAGGCACACTGTGTGTGTCAGAGGTACACTGTGTGTCAGAGGTACACTGTGTGTCAGAGGTACACTGTGTGTCAGAGGTACACTGTGTCAGAGGTACACTGTGTGTCAGAGGTACACTGTGTCAGAGGTACACTGTGTGTCAGAGGTACACTGTGTCAGAGGCACACTGTGTGTGTCAGAGGTACACTGTGTCAGAGGTACACTGTGTCAGAGGTACACTGTGTCAGAGGCACACTGTGTGTGTCAGAGGCACACTGTGTGTGTCAGAGGTACACTGTGTGTCAGAGGTACACTGTGTGTCAGAGGTACACTGTGTCAGAGGTACACTGTGTCAGAGGCACACTGTGTGTGTCAGAGGTACACTGTGTCAGAGGCACACTGTGTGTCAGAGGTACACTGTGTGTCAGAGGTACACTGTGTGTCAGAGGTACACTGTGTCAGAGGTACACTGTGTGTCAGAGGCACACTGTGTGTCAGAGGTACACTGTGTGTCAGAGGTACACTGTGTGTCAGAGGTACACTGTGTCAGAGGTACACTGTGTGTCAGAGGTACACTGTGTGTCAGAGGTACACTGTGTGTCAGAGGTACACTGTGTGTCAGAGGTACACTGTGTGTCAGAGGTACACTGTGTCAGAGGTACACTGTGTGTCAGAGGTACACTGTGTGTCAGAGGTACACTGTGTCAGAGGTACACTGTGTCAGAGGTACACTGTGTCAGAGGCACACTGTGTGTCAGAGGTACACTGTGTGTCAGAGGTACACTGTGTGTCAGAGGTACACTGTGTCAGAGGTACACTGTGTGTCAGAGGTACACTGTGTGTCAGAGGTACACTGTGTGTCAGAGGTACACTGTGTCAGAGGTACACTGTGTGTCAGAGGTACACTGTGTGTCAGAGGTAGACTGTGTGTCAGAGGTACACTGTGTCAGAGGTACACTGTGTCAGAGGTACACTGTGTCAGAGGCACACTGTGTGTCAGAGGTACACTGTGTGTCAGAGGTACACTGTGTGTCAGAGGTACACTGTGTGTCAGAGGTACACTGTGTCAGAGGTACACTGTGTGTCAGAGGCACACTGTGTCAGAGGCACACTGTGTGTCAGAGGTACACTGTGTGTCAGAGGTACACTGTGTCAGAGGTACACTGTGTGTCAGAGGTACACTGTGTGTCAGAGGTACACTGTGTGTCAGAGGTACACTGTGTGTCAGAGGTACACTGTGTGTCAGAGGTACACTGTGTGTCAGAGGTACACTGTGTGTCAGAGGTACACTGTGTGTCAGAGGTACACTGTGTGTCAGAGGTACACTGTGTGTCAGAGGTACACTGTGTGTCAGAGGTACACTGTGTGTCAGAGGTACACTGTGTCAGAGGTACACTGTGTGTCAGAGGCACACTGTGTCAGAGGCACACTGTGTGTCAGAGGTACACTGTGTGTCAGAGGTACACTGTGTGTCAGAGGTACACTGTGTCAGAGGTACACTGTGTGTCAGAGGTACATTGTGTGTCAGAGGTACACTGTGTGTCAGAGGTACACTGTGTGTCAGAGGTACACTGTGTGTCAGAGGCACACTGTGTGTCAGAGGTACACTGTGTGTCAGAGGCACACTGACTCAACCTTAACCAGTTTTTCTGGACTTAGCTGCATTTACTTTCCTGATTATTTTTTTTCCAAGTGACATAATTATTGGTAATATTTGTTGTTCACGTGATATAGTGGGATCATTCCATCTACTGTGTTCTCGTGCACAAGTATTTGAAATTTGTCATCATCAGACTTTTTTGTTTTCATTTTCCCATTATAGGATTCTTGTGGATATTCATTTTGTTGTAGTTTTTTGTATCTTGTATTGAGGTGACTTTCACGCATGTTTCGTTTTCGTCTACGAAGATGATATACACAAATGATGCGAAGTTTTTGCGGAATGTGCGGATTAAGTCATAACATTAAATGGGTACCCACCGGCATCTCTAACAGTGACAATGATCACAACATCCGGCCCTTCCCTAGACCAAGCCTTATGGTTGAGGGCCTGACCAATTAGACTGTTATTAATAGCAGCACGCATTACTATGAAAACATCACACCCCGCACTGTCTGAAGGAACCCGTCAGATTTCTCCCTAAACTCAGAAACTCTGTATATGTAGTGAGGGTATTTAAAAGTTTTGGGTCCTACCTGTGATATACCCGAGACCCATTTCGAAAGATTTATACCCTACCAGTCCAGTCTTTGGCTAAGATTCCTTGCTGAAAGTCAGTTCAACCAGGCTGTTGCTGATAGTAGCCAGGTGGCCCACAAAGTCATGACAGACTTGTTGATCTGGCACTAGTCGGAGGTAGTGATTCAATTTTCTCTTGAAAAGTTTTTTCACTTGTTCCAACAGTATTTGTTACCTGCTAACAGTACGTTAAATTAAGAGTCCTGAACCACTGATGGTGACAGTCTTAACTTATACCTTCCACTGAGCCCCTGCTTCTCACTCTTTATTTTACACTTTCTCCTATATTTCTGACTACAGTACCATTATTATGACCTGCAATATCATCCAGGGGTACACAAGCACAACACTGCTCCCTCTACCCTGGTTCCTCACTCCAACACAGTGCCACTCTACCCTGGTTCCTCACTCCAACACAGTGCCACTCTACCCTGGTTCCTCATTCCAACATAGTGCCACTATCCTGGTTCCTCACTCCACCGTGCCACCCCATCCTGGTTCCTCACTCCAACACAGTGCCAATTCATCCTGGTTCCTCACTCCCGGCACAGTGCCACTCCATTCTCGCTCCCGGCACAGTGCCACTCCATTCTCGCTCCCGGCACAGTGCCATTCTGTCATGGTTCCTCACACACACAGTGCCACTCCATCCTGGTTCCTCACACCGGGACAGTGCCACTCCATCCTGGTTTCTCACACCGGCAAAGTGCCACTCCATCCTGGTTCCTTACACCGGCACAGTGCCACCTGTCGCAACTTCCATTCCTAAATATCACTTCTTCCATCCCATCTCCCCACAGCACCTCCCACTCCCATCTCCCCACAGCACCTCCCACTCCCATCTCCCCACAGCACCTCCCACTCCCATCTCCCCACAGCACCTCCCACTCCCATCTCCCCACAGCACCTCCCACTCCCATCTCCCCACAGCACCTCCCACTCCCATCTCCCCACAGCACCTTCCACTCCCATCTCCCCACAGCACCTTCCACTCCCATCTCCCCACAGCACCTCCCACTCTCATCTCCCCACAGCACCTCCCACTCCCATCTCCCCACAGCACCTCCCACTCCCATCTCCCCACAGCACCTCCCACTCCCATCTAACCACAACCCTCCCCACAGCGGCACCTCCCACAACCCTCCCCACAGCGCCACCTTCCCCACAGCGCCACCTTCGACAACCCTTCCCACAGCGCAACCTTCCACAACCCTCCCCAAAGCGCCACCTTCCACAACCCTCCCCACAGCGCCACCTTCCACAACCCTCCCCACAGCGCCACCTCCCACAACCCTCCCCCACAGCGCCACCTCCCACAATCCTCCCCACTGTGCCACTTCCCACAACCCTCCCCACAGCGCCACCTCCCACAACCCTCCCCACTGCGCCACCTCCCACAACCCTCCCCACTGCGCCACTTCCCACAACCCTCCCCACAGCGCCACCTCCCACAACCCTCCCCACAGCGCCACCTCCCACAATCCTCCCCACTGCGCGACTTCGCACAACCCTCCCCACAGCGCCACCTTCCACAACCCTCCCCACAGCGCCACCTTCCACAACCCTCCCCACAGCGCCACCTTCGACAACCCTCCCCACAGCGCCACCTTCGACAACCCTCCCCACAGCGCCACCTTCCACAACCCTCCCCACAGCGCCACCTTCGACAACCCTCCCCACAGCGCCACCTTCCACAGCCCTCCCCACAGCGCCACCTTCCACAACCCTCCCCACAGCGCCACCTCCCACAACCCTCCCAACAGCGCCACCTCCCACAACCCTCCCCCACAGCGCCACCTCCCACAATCCTCCCCACTGCGCCACTTCCCACAACCCTCCCCACAGCGCCACCTCCCACAACCCTCCCCACTGCGCCACCTCCCACAACCCTCCCCACGGCCCCACCTCCCACAACCCTCCCCACTGCGCCACCTCCCACAACCCTCCCCACTGCGCCACCTCCCACAACCCTCCCCACAGCGCCACCTCCCACAAACCTCCCCACAGCGCCACCTCCCACAACCCTCCCCACAGCGCCACCTTCCACAACCTTCCCCACAGCGCCACCTTCGACAACCCTTCCCACAGCGCAACCTTCCACAACCGTCCCCACAGCGCCACCTCCCACAACCCTCCCCCACAGCGCCACCACCCACAAACCTCCCCACAGCGCCACTTCCCACAACCCTCCCCACAGCGCCACCTCCCACAACCCTCCCCACTGCGCCACCTCCCACAACCCTCCCCACTGCGCCACCTCCCACAACCCTCCCCACTGCACCACCTCCCACAACCCTCCCTACTGCGCCACCTCCCACAACCCTCCCCACAGCGCCACCTCCCACAAACCTCCCCACTGCGCCACCTCCCACAACCCTCCCCACTGCGCCACCTTCCACAACCTTCCCCACAGCGCCACCTTCGACAACCCTTCCCACAGCGCAACCTTCCACAACCCTCCCCACAGCGCCACCTTCCACAACCCTCCCCACAGCGCCACCTTCCACAACCCACCCCACAGCGCCACTTTCCACAACCCTCCCCACAGCGCCACCTTCCACAACCCTCCCCACAGCGCCACCTTCCACAACCCTCCCCACAGCGCCACCTCCCACAACCCTCCCAACAGCGCCACCTCCCACAACCCTCCCCCACAGCGCCACCTCCCACAATCCTCCCCACTGCGCGACTTCCCACAACCCTCCCCACAGGGCCACCTACCACAACCCTCCCCACTGTGCCACCTCCCACAACCCTCCCCACTGCGCCACCTCCCACAACCCTCCCCACTGCGCCACCTCCCACAACCCTCCCCACTGCGCCACCTCCCACAACCCTCCCCACAGCGCCACCTCCCACAAACCTCTCCACAGCGCCACCTCCCACAACCCTCCCCACAGCGCCACTTCCCACAACCCTCCCCACAGCGCCACCTCCCACAACCCTCCCCACAGCGCCACCTTCCACAACCCTCCCCACAGCGCCACCTTCCACAACCCTCCCCACAGCGCCACCTTCGACAACCCTCCCCACAGCGCCACCTTCCACAACCCTCCCCACAGCGCCACCTTCCACAACCCTCCCCACAGCGCCACCTCCCACAACCCTCCCCACAGTGCCACCTCCCACAACCCTCCCCACAGCGCCACCTCCCACAACCCTCCCCACAGCGCCACCTCCCACAACCCTCCCCACAGCGCCACCTCCCACAACCCTCCCCACTGCGCCACCTCCCACAACCCTCCCCCACAGCGCCACCTCCCACAACCCTCCCCACTGCGCCACTTCCCACAACCCTCCCCACAGCGCCACCTCCCACAACCCTCCCCACAGCGCAACCTCCCACAACCCTCCCCACAGCGCCACCTCCCACAACCCTCCCCACTGCACCACCTCCCACAACCCTCCCCACTGCGCCACCTCCCACAACCCTCCCCACTGCGCCACCTCCCACAACCCTCCCCCACAGCGCCACCTCCCACAACCCTCCCCCACAGCGCCACCTCCCACAACCCTCCCCACTGCGCCACTTCCCACAACCCTCCCCACAGTGCCACCTCCCACAACCCTCCCCACTGCGCCACCTCCCACAACCCTCCCTCCTGCGCCACCTCCCACAACCCTCCCCACAGCGCCACCTCCCACAACCCTCCCCACAGCGCCACCTCCCACAACCCTCCCCACTGCGCCACTTCCCACAACCCTCCCCACTGCGCCACCTCCCACAACCCTCCCCACAGCGCCACCTCCCACAACCCACCCCACAGCGCCACCACCCACAACCCTCCCCACAGCGCCACCTCCTACAACCCTCCCCACAGCGCCACCTCCCACAACCCTCCCCACAGCGCCACCTCTCACAATCCTCCCCACAGCGCCACCTCCCACAACCCTCCCCACAGCGCCACCTCCCACAACCCTCCCCACAGCGCCACCTCCCACAACCCGCCCCACAGCGCCACCTCCCACAACCCTCCCCACAGCGCCACCTCCCACAACCCTCCCCACAGCGCCACTTTCCACAACCCTCCCCACAGCGCCACCTCTCACAACCCTCCCCACAGCGCCACCTCTCACAACCCTCCCCACAGCGCCACTTTCCACAACCCTCCCCACAGCGCCACTTTCCACAACCCTCCCCACAGCGCCACCTCTCACAACCCTCCCCACAGCGCCACCTCTCACAACCCTCCCCACAGCGCCACCTCTCACAACCCTCCCCACAGCGCCACTTTCCACAACCCTCCCCACAGCGCCACCTCTCACAACCCTCCCCACAGCGCCACCTCTCACAACCCTCCCCACAGCTCCACTTTCCACAACCCTCCCCACAGCGCCACCTCCCACAACCCTCCCCACCGCGCCACCTCGCACAACCCACCGCACAGCGCCACTTTCCACAACCCTCCCCACAGCGCCACTTTCCACAACCCTCCCCACAGCGCCACCTCCCACAACCCTCCCCACAGCGCCACCTCCCACAACCCTCCCCACAGCGCCACCTCTCACAACCCTCCCCACAGCGCCACCTCTCACAACCCTCCCCACAGCGCCACTTTCCACAACCCTCCCCACAGCGCCACCTCCCACAACCCTCCCCACAGCGCCACCTCCCACAACCCTCCCCACAGCGCCACCTCCCACAACCCTCCCCACAGCGCCACCTCCCACAACCCTCCCCACTGCGCCACCTCCCACAACCCTCCCCACTGCGCCACCTCCCACAACCCTCCCCACAGCGCCACCTCCCACAACCATCCCCACAGCGCCACCTCCCACAACCCTCCCCACAGCGCCACCTCCCACAACCCTCCCCACTGCGCCACCTCCCACAACCCTCCCCACAGCGCCACCTCCCACAACCCTCCCCACAGCGCCATCTCCCACAACCCTCCCCACAGCGCCACCTCCCACAACCCTCCCCACAGCGCCACCTCCCACAACCCTCCCCACTGCGCCACCTCCCACAACCCTCCCCACAGCGCCACCTCCCACAACCCTCCCCACAGCGCCACCTCCCACAACCCTCCCCACAGCGCCACCTCCCACAACCCTCCCCACAGCGCCACCTCCCACAACCCTCCCCACAGCGCCACCTCCCACAACCCTCCCCACAGCGCCACCTCCCCCAACCCTCCCCACAGCGCCCCCTCCCACAACCCTCCCCACTGCGCCACCTCCCACAACCCTCCCCACAGCGCCACCTCCCACAACCCTCCCCACAGCGCCACCTCCCACAACCCTCCCCACAGCGCCACTTCCCACATCCCTCCCCACTGCGCCACCTCCCACAACCCTCCCCACAGCGCCACCTCCAACAACCCTCCCCACAGCACCACTTTCCACAACCCTCCCCACAGCGCCACCTCACACAACCCTCCCCTCTGCGCCACCTCCCACAACCCTCCCCACAGCGCCACCTCTCACAACCCTCCCCACAGCGCCACCTCCCACAACCCTCCCCACAGCGCCTCCTTCCACAACCCTCCCCACCGCGCCACCTCTCACAACCCTCCCCACAGCGCCACCTCCCACAACCTTCCGCACAGCGCCACCTCCCACAACCCTCCCCACAGCGCCACCTCCCACAACCCTCCCCACAGCGCCACCTCCCACAACCTTCCCCACAGCGCCACCTCCCACAACCTTCCCCACAGCGCCACCTCCCACAACCCTCCCCACAGCGCCACCTCCCACAACCTTCCCCACAGCGCCACCTCTCAGAACCCTCCCCACAGCGCCACCTCCCACAACCCTCCCCACAGCGCCACCTCCCACAACCCTCCCCACTGCGCCACCTCCCACAACCCTCCCCACAGCGCCACCTCCCACAACCTTCCCCACAGCGCCACCTCTCACAACCCTCCCCACAGCGCCACCTCCCACAACCCTCCCCACAGCGCCACCTCCCACAACCCTCCCCACAGCGCCACCTCCCACAACCCTCCCCACAGCGCCACCTCCCACAACCTTCCCCACAGCGCCACCTCTCACAACCCTCCCCACAGCGCCACCTCCCACAACCCTCCCCACAGCGCCACCTCCCACAACCCTCCCCACAGCGCCACCTCCCACAACCCTCCCCACAGCGCCACCTCTCTCCACCCGCCCCACAGTGCCACCTCCCACAACCCTCCCCACAGCGCCACCTCCCACAACCCTCCCCACAGCGCCACCTCGCACAACCCTCCCCACAGCGCCACCTCCCACAACCTTCCCCACAGCGCCACCTCCCACAACCCTCCCCACAGCGCCACCTCCCACAACCCTCCCCACAGCGCCACCTCCCACAACCTTCCCCACAGCGCCACCTCCCCTTCCCAGGCGTCACATACCAGGTGGCCCACCCACTGTGCTGCACATCCAGTTCAATTCCCTGCACTGTTCCACAGATTTGTACCTGTACAGCTAACCTTCCACCACTAGCGCTCTACCTCCACAGCCCTCTAGCTCACTCTTCCCTCCCCACAGCGCCACCTCCCACAACCCTCCCCACAGCGCCACCTCCCACAACCCTCCACACCTCCCACAACCCTCCCCACAGCGCCACCTCCCACACCCTCCCCACAGCGCCACCTCCCACAACCTCCCCACAGCGCCACCTTCCACAACCCTCCCCACAGCGCCACCTACCACAACCCTCCCCACAGCGCCACCTCCCACAACCCTCCCCACCGCGCCACCTCCACAACCCTCCCCACAGCGCCACCTCCCACAACCCTCCCCACAGCGCCACCTCCCACAACCCTCCCCACTGCGCCACCTTCCACTACCCTCCCCACAGCGCCACCTCCCACATCCCTCCCCACAGCGCCACCTCCCACAACCCTCCCCACAGCGCCACCTCCCACCACCCTCCCCACAGCGCCACCTCCCACAACCCTCCCCACAGCGCTACCTCCCACAACCCTCCCCACAGCGCCACCTCCCACAACCCTCCCCACAGCGCCACCTCCCACAACCCTCCCCACAGCGCCACCTCCCACAACCCTCCCCACAGCGCCACCTCCCACAACCCTCCCCACAGCGCCACCTCCCACAACCCTCCCCACAGCGCCACCTTCCACAACCTTCCCCACAGCGCCACCTCCCACAACCCTCCCCACAGCGCCACCTCCCACAACCCTCGCCACCTCCCACAACCCTCCCCACAGCGCCACCTCCCACAACCCTCCCCACAGCGCCACCTCCCACAACCCTCCCCACAGCGCCACCTCCCACAACCATCCCCACAGCGCCACCTCCCACAACCCTCCCCACAGCGCCACCTCCCACAACCCTCCCCACAGCGCCACCTCCCACAACCCTCCCCACAGCGCCACCTCCCACAACCTTCCCCACAGCGCCACCTCCCACAACCCTCCCCACAGCGCCACCTCCCACAACCCTCCCCACTGCGCCACCTCCCACAACCCTCCCCACAGCGCCACCTCCCACAACCTTCCCCACAGCGCCACCTCCCACAGCCCTCCCCACTGCGCCACCTCCCACAACCCTCCCCACAGCGCCACCTCCCACAACCCTCCCCACAGCGCCACCTCCCACAACCCTCCCCACAGCGCCACCTCCCACAACCCTCCCCACAGCGCCACCTCCCACAACCCTCCCCACAGCGCCACCTCCCACAACCCTCCCCACAGCGCCACCTCACACAACCCTCCCCACAGCGCCACCTCCCACAACCCTCCCCACAGCGCCACCTCCCACAACCCTCCCCACAGCGCCACCTCCCACAACCCTCCCCACAGCGCCACCTCCCACAACCCTCCCCACAGCGCCACCTCCCACAACCCTCCCCACTGCGCCACCTCCCACAACCCTCCCCACTGCGCCACCTCCCACAACCCTCCCCACAGCGCCACCTCCCACAACCCTCCCCACTGTGCCACCTCCCACAACCCTCCCCACAGCGCCACCTCCCACAACCCTCCCCACAGCGCCACCTCCCACAACCCTCCCCACAGCGCCACCTCCCACAACCCTCCCCACAGCGCCACCTCCCACAACCCTCCCCACAGCGCCACCTCCCACAACCCTCCCCACAGCGTGATCTCCCACAACCCTCCCCACAGCGCCACCTCCCACAACCCTCCCCACAGCGCCACCTCCCACAACCCTACCCACAGCGCCACCTCCCACAACCCTCCCCACAGCGCCACCTCCCACAACCCTCCCCACAGCGCCACCTCCCACAACCCACCCCACAGCGCCACCTCCCACAACCCTCCCCACAGCGCCACCTCCCACAACCCTCCCCACAGCGCCACCTCCCACAACCTTCCCCACAGCGCCACCTCTCACAACCCTCCCCACAGCGCCACCTCCCACAACCCTCCCCCCAGCGCCACCTCCCACAACCCTCTCCACAGCGCCACCTCCCACAACCCTCCCCACAGCGCCACCTCTCACAACCCTCCCCACAGCGCCACCTCCCACAACCCTCCCCACCGCGCCACCTCGCACAATCCTCCCCACAGCGCCACCTCTCACAACCCTCCCCTCAGCTCCACCTCTCACAACCCTCCCCACAGCGCCACCTCCCACAACCCTCCCCACAGCGCCACCTCCCACAACCCTCCCCACAGCGCCACCTCCCACAACCCTCCCCACAGCGCCACCTCCCACAACCCTCCCCACAGCGCCACCTCTCACAACCCTCCCCACAGCGCCACCTCCCACAACCCTCCCCACAGCGCCACCTCTCACAACCCTCCCCACAGCGCCACCTCCCACACCCCTCCCCACAGCGGCACCTCCCACAACCCTCCCCACAGCGCCACCTCTTACAACCCTCCCCACAGCGCCACCTCACACAACCCTCCCCACAGCGCCACCTCTCACAACCCTCCCCACAGCGCCACCTCTCACAACCCTCCCCACAGCGCCACCTCTCACAACCCTCCCCACAGCGCCACTTCCCACAACCCTCCCCACAGCGCCACCTCACACAACCCTCCCCACAGCGCCACCTCTCACAACCCTCCCCACAGCGCCACCTCTCACAACCCTCCCCACAGCGCCACTTCCCACAACCCTCCCCACAGCGCCACCTCTCACAACCCTCCCCACAGCGCCACCTCTCACAACCCTCCCCACAGCGCCACCTCCCACAACCCTCCCCACAGCGCCACCTCCCACAACCCTCCCCACAGCGCCACCTCCCACAACCCTCCCCACAGCGTCATCTGGCTCCGGCGTATTAAGTTTCCTCAATAATTCCATGGAGGATTTTCTGGATCAGGGTTAAACTCTCGGCCACTTTCCATTTTTCCAGTGATTTCCTCCATGTTTAGTTCTTGCTTCTGCCTGACTATTGCATCTTAATCTGGCTTGTGTTAGGCCTTGTCCTGAGTGCCTGATCAACTAGGCTGTTACTGCTGGCTGCATGTGACGTACGAACCACAGCCCGGCTGATAAGTACTGACTTTAGGTGCCTGTCCAGTGCCTTCTTGAAGACACTTATTATGTTCTCTCTGTGTACTCGTGGCGCCTCTGCTTTTCATTGGGGAAGTATTGCATCTCCTGCAAAGTTTTTTGCTTTCGTAAGGAGTGATTTTCGTGTGCAAGTTTGGTACTAAGTGTATATTATCATGCATCTTTCTCGCCTGCGTTCCAGGGAATACAAATCAAGGGACTTCAACCGTTCCCAGTAATTTAGGTGCTTTATCGTACTTGTGTGTGCCGTGAAAGTTATTTGTACACTTTCCAGGTAAGTAATTTTGCCTGTCTTGAAGGGGGTAGTTAGTATACGGCAGTATTCCAGCCTTGAGAGAACAAGCGGTTTGAAGAGAATCATCATGGGCTTGGCGTCCCTAGTTTTGAAGGTTCAGATTATCCATCCAATCATATATCTAGCAGATGAGATAAATACATTGTTGTGGTCTTTGAAGGTGAGATCATCTGACATTATCACTCCTAGGTCCTTAACGTTACTTTTTCGCTCTGTTGTATGGTTAGAATTTGTTGTATACCTTGATAGTTTTAATTTTCTCAAGTTTGCCATATCTGAGTAGTTGAAATTTCTCTTCATTGAATTTCATATTGTTTTGAGTGGGCCCATTTGAAGATTTGGTTGTTGACCGCTTGGAGTCTTGCGGTGTGTTCGATGGAGGACACTGTCATGGCAGTTCGGTTGTCATCAGAAAAGAATGACAAGGAGCAATGCCTTACATCTCTGTCTGTCAGATATGAGGATGAGTAACAGGATGGGAGCGAGTACTGTACTCTGTGGAACAGAGCTTTTTAACGTAGCTGCCTCAGACTTTACTCTGTTTACTATTATTTTTTGTGTTCTGTTTGTTAGTAAGTTATAGATCCAACTGCCAACTTTTCCTTTTATTCATTTATCACGCATTTTGTGCGCTATTACACCATGGTCACACTTGTCGAGGCGTTTGCAAAGTCTGTATATATTACATCTGCATTTTGCTTATCTTCTATAGCATCCAGGACCTTGTCATAGTGGTCCAGTAGCTGGGACAGGCAGGAGCGACTTGCTCTAAATCCGTGTTACCTTGGGTTGTGTAACTGATGGGTATCTAGATGGTTGGCACTCTTTCCTCTTAGAACCTTTCAAAGATTTTTATAATATGGGATGTTAGTGCTATCGGTCTGTAGTTCTTTGCAGTTGCTTTACTGCTACCTTTGTGGAGTGGGGCTATGTCTGTTGTTTTTAGTGAGTGTGGGATGACCCCTGTGTCCATGCTCCCTCTCCATAGAATGCTGAAGGCACGTGACAGAGACTTCTTGCAGTTCTTGATGAACATGGCGTTCCATGAGTCCGGGCCTGGGGTGGAGTGCAGTGGCATATCATTGCCTTTTCAAAGTCTTGTGGTGTTAGGATAATATCAGATATTTTTGAGATGACCAAATTTTGGGTCTCGGTCATAAAGAATTCATTTAGATTGTCCACTCTTAGTCTGGTTAGCGGCTCGCTGAGCACTGAGTCATATTGGGACTTTATTATATCGCTCATTTCTTTACTGTCATCTCTGTATGTCTTATGTCGCCTAAGCAGAGGCCCAGTTTTTTTTTTTTATGTTTCATTTAAGGCTTTTAGTTCTTCCTGAGGTTCTTGTCTCCTGTAATTCCTTTTAAGTTTAAGTTCGATATTTACTATTTCTCTGGATAGTGCCTCTCTTCGAATTTCAGATATATTGGCCCCTATCAGCAACTCTGATTCTTTGTCTTTGCTTGTATAGGGAGCGTCTCGTCTCTTTCTAGTTTACATCTTCTCTTTCTTTTTCTTAATGGAATGTGTCTTGAGCAGACCTCAAGTGTCACAGAGTTAATTTTTTCTAGGCAAAGGTTCGGATCCGTGTTAAGGATATCTTCTCAGGTAGTTTCATTTAGGACATAGTTGACTTGTTCCCATTGTATGTTTTTGTTAATGAAGTTGAATTTTGTCAAGAGGCTTGTACACAACCACAATGACAAGATTTTCGTTTTCAATCTTTACTGGTTAGTAGTTTTGAGGAAATAAGCGGCTCTGTGACGTACAGGCCAACCCCCGCTTGTTGTCTGTTTTGTCTGTCACATCTGAATAGGTTATAGCCTGGGATCCATATTTCGTTGTCAAAATGATCCTTTATGTGGGTCTCTGTGAAAGTTGCAAACATTGCATTCGACTCCGTGAGCAGTCCCTTGATGTAAGAAATTTTTTTTGTTTATTGACGGCTTTAAACCCTGTATGTTTGCTAAGATAAATATCGTTATATTGATGGAATTTAGGGGGGTTTTATTTGCTGGCATTAATATCTATTGTTCTGGAGTGGAGGCCAGTGACTGTGCCTCTGCTCCAGAAGTGTTGTCGGTTGGTGTAAGATTTTCTTTATTTCTTGCCACAATTTTTTTTTTCTTCCTGGCACTAAAAACCACCTTCTCTGGAGAGGTGATATTCCTGTAATATTTCATTTCTAATTTAGGAGGCACGATCTGTAAACTGGTCGCGGGGGCGATGATTCCCGGAACCACAGCCTAATATAATAGCTGAGTGTTTTAGTGAGTGGGCAAGCAGCCTTGAAGGTGGTGGTGGTGTGAGGTAGCAAATATTGACTTGGTCAATAACTTGCAAGTTACCATTGTCCTGAGTCACCTTCGTCATCCGCAGACACTTTACACCAGCATCAAGCTTTCAGAACTAAATCTTCATTATAATATAAAAGATATACTATTTACCTTGAGTGTTATCACATAATAGACTTTGTCATTAGATGAGTCTTTCAGTGGTGCCGACAGTACTTCATGGAGTGGCAAGACGCTGTCAGACACATCAAGGTGGCCACCCTCTGGCTGACCACGGCACCAGCCACCACTGGCTTATCTCTGCTAGACTGAACCGGTCACCAGTCACACACACGCACACAACCAGAGTGAGAAAGAAGAGTTACACGTGTTTAACATGCTGATCAGGGGATCTAATCTTCCAAGGTGATTCACGTGTATGGCAAGTCCGGACGTTGGTATAATCCAAGGAGTCTTCACTCGTGCTTCCAGGTTGTCTGTAGTCTCATGTAATCGATTCTGAGGGTCAGCACCTAAACCAGGCTTCTGGTTGATAGACTGATGAATCTAGGTGCTGGTAACACGCACTTCATGGTAGGCACCAAAGCCATGCTGATCAGAAACTATCCAAAATTGAATAGTTGAAGACTGGAAACGCGTCGCCTTGTCTGATGAATCGCGATTTGTACTGCTAAACGCAGATTGTAAGGACAGTATTAGGCGTAAACCTTTGTGATATGGTGGAACGGGAGATTAGCAGCATGAGTGTGTAGCTGTCAGGATGTGATGCTATCATGTAAACAAGGACTGGGATCTCCAAGGAATGTTTCCAGAACAAAGTTGAATCCGTACCATGAATTCCGGCTGTTATGGTAGAAAAATAATCCCTCTGCCCAGTACGAGAAGGGTGTACATAATGAAGTGGCCACAGTGATGTGTGCATTAGCATACATTCACACACATGTACAAGTATATATATATGTGTGTGTGTGCGCAGATGCATATATATATGTTGTGCCGAATAGGCAGAACTTGCGATCTTGGCTTAATTAAGAAGCAACGCTCATCTTGCCATATAGGACAAGCGAAAATGTGTATGCAATAATTTCGCCAAAATCATTCTGAACCTAACGAAAAAAAATATTTCACTGTTTGTTTAGTATTAAATTATTGTAAACAAATCTAAAATATTTTTAGTTGGATTAGGCTAAAATAAATTGTTCTTGTTATAATAAGGTTAGGTAAGTTTTCTAAGATCTTTTGGAGCAAAATTAAAAATGTTTACATTAACATTAATGAAAAAATATATATTTAAACGTATA
>NC_091317.1:35569081-35591581 GCF_038502225.1 Cherax quadricarinatus | reverse complement strand
TATGCTCACCCCAAGATCTTTTTCCTTGAGTGAGGTTTGTAGTCTCTGGCCCCCCTGGACTGTACTCCGTCTGCGGTCTTCTTTGCCTTCCCCAATCTTCATGACTTTGTACTTGGTGGGGTTGAACTCCAGGAGCCAGTTGCTGGACCAGGCCTGCGGCTTGTCTAGATCCCATTGTAGTTCTTCCTGGTCTTCGTTCGATTGGATTCTTCTCATCAACTTCACATCATCTGCAAACAGGGACACTTCGGAGTTTATTCCTTCCGTCATGTCATTCACAAATACGAGAAACAGTACCGGTCCTATGACTGACCCCTGTAGAACCCCGCTCGTTACAGGCGCCCACTCTGACACCTCGCTACGCACTATGACTCACTGTTGTCCTGCTGACAGGTATTCCCTGATCCATAGTAGTGCCTTCTCTGTTATCCCTGCCTGGTCCTCCAGCTTTTGCACTAATCTCTTGTGTGGAACTGTGTCAGACGCCTTTTTACAGTCCAAGATGCAATCTACTCACCCCTCTCTCTCTCTCTCTTGTCTTTCTGCTGTCACCCTGTCATAGAACTCCAGTAGGTTTGTGACACAGACTTCTCGTCCCTGAAACCGTGCTAACTGTCGTTGATATGCTCATTCCATTCTAGGTGTTCCACCACTCCTGATGATCTCCATGACTTTGCATACTATACATGTCAGTGACACTGGTCTGTAGTTTAATACTTCGTGTCTGTCTCCTTTTTTAAAAATTGGGACTATATTTGCTGTCTTCCATACCTCAGGTAGCCGTCCTGTTTCGATAGATTTGTTGAATATTGTTTTTAAGGGTACACATAGCAACTCTGCTCCCTCTCTCAGGACCTATGGAGAGATGTTATCCGGCCCCATCGCCTTTGAGGTATCTAGCTCACTTAGCAGCCTCTTCACTTCTTCATCGGTTGTATGTATTGTGTCCAACACTTGGTGGTGTATCCCACCTTTGTCTTTCTGGAGTCCCTTCTGTCTCCTCTGTGAATACTTCTTCGAATCTCCTGTTGAGTTCCTCACATACTTTGCGGTTGTTTCTTGTGATCTTCCCTCCTTCCTTCCTCAGCCTGATTACCTGGTTCTTGTCTGTTTTCCTCCTGATGTGGCTGTACAACAGCTTTGGGTCAGATTTGACTTTCGCTACTATGTCATTTTCATATTGTCGTTGGGCCTCCCTTCTTATCTGTGCATATTCATTTCTGGCTCTACGACTTCTCTCCTTATTCTCCTGGGTACTTTGCCTTCTATACGTCTTCCTTTCTCTAGCACACTTGGATTTGGCCTCTTTACACCTTTGGGTGAACCAAGGGCTCATCCTGGCTTTCTCATTATTTCTGTTACCCTTGGGTATAAACCTCTCCTCAGCTTCCTTGCATATTGTTGGCATATATCCCATCATCTCGTTTACTGAGTTCCCTTCCAGTTCTCTGTCCCACTGAACACCGTGTAGGAAATTCTTCATGCCTGTGTAATCCCCTATCTTGTACTTTGGCTTCATTCGTCCTGCCCTTCCTGCTTCCCTCTGCACCTGGAACTCTACTATGTATTCGAAGCTCAGAACCACATGATCACTGGTTGTGTGTGCGCGCGCGCGTGTTTGCGCGTGCGTAAATACCTGTCCTTTTCGGAAGAGATTTGGATGAGAGGCATCAACATAGCACCAGGTGACACTAGTGGCATCAACATAGCACCAGGTGACACTAGTGGCATTAACATAGCACCAGGTGACACTAGTGGCATTAACATAGCACCAGGTGACACTAGTGGCATTAACATAGCACCAGGTGACACTAGTGGCATTAACATAGCACCAGGTGACACTAGTGGCATCAACATAGCACCAGGTGACACTAGTGGCATCAACATAGTTCCAGGTGGCATACTAGTGGCATCTACATAGTACCAAGTGACATACTAGTGGCATCTACATAGTACCAAGAGGCATACTAGTGGCATCTACATAGTACCAAGAGACATACTATTGGCATCAACATAGTTCCAGGTGGCATAATAGTGGCATCAACATAGTGCCAAGTAACATACTAGTAACATCAACATACCGCCAGGTGACTAGTGGCATCAACATACCGCCAGGTAACATGCTAGTGACAACCTAGAGCCGGGTGACATAGTGACAACATAGCACCACGTACAATACTAGCGACAACATAGTGCCAGGTAACATACTAGTGACA
This sequence comes from Cherax quadricarinatus, assembly GCF_038502225.1. Classification (NCBI taxonomy): domain Eukaryota; kingdom Metazoa; phylum Arthropoda; class Malacostraca; order Decapoda; family Parastacidae; genus Cherax; species Cherax quadricarinatus. The sequence continues at coordinate 35,589,365 of NC_091317.1, read as the reverse complement.
ACATAGGGCCAGGTACCATACTAGTGACAACAGCATAGCACCAGGTGACATGGTAGTGACAACATAGCACCAGGTGACATAGGGACAGCATAGCACCAGGTGACATAGTGACAACATAGCACCAGGTGACAGTGACAACATAGCACCAGGTAACATGCTAGTGAACATAGTGCCAGATAACATACTAGTGGCAACACAGCACCAGATAACATACTAGTGACAACAACACAGCACCAGGTAATGTACTAGTGACAACACAGCACCAGGTAATGTACTAGTGACAACACAGCACCAGGTAATATACTAGTGACAACACAGCACCAGGTAACATACTAGTGACAACACAGCACCAGGTAACATACCAGTGACAGTACAGCACCAGGTAACATGCTAGTGACAGTACAGCACCAGGTAACATACTAGTGACAACACAGCACCAGGTAACATACAAGTGACGACAACAACGTAGCACCAGGTAACATACTAGTTACATAGTGCCAGGAAACATGCTAGTGACAACACAGCACCAGGTAACGTACTGACAACACTGCACCATGTAACATACTAGTGACAACACAGCACCAGGTAACATGCTAGTGACAGTACAGCACCAGGTAACATGCTAGTGACAGTACAGCACCAGGTAACATGCTAGTGACAGTACAGCACCAGGTAACATGCTAGTGACAGTACAGCACCAGGTAACATACTAGTGACAACACAGCACCAGGTAACGTACTGACAACACAGCACCAGGTAACATACTAGTGACAACACAGCACCAGGTACCATAGTGACAACACAGCACCAGGTAACATACTAGTGACAACACAGCACCAAGTAACATACTAGTGACAACACAGCACCAGGTAACATACTAGTGACAACACAGCACCAGGTAACATACTAGTGACAACACAGCACCAGGTAACATACTAGTGACAACACAGCACCAGGTAACATACTAGTGACAACACAGCACCAGGTAACATACTAGTGACAACACAGCACCAGGTAACATACCAGTGACAGTACAGCACCAGGTAACATACCAGTGACAACACAGCACCAGGTAACATACCAGTGACAACACAGCACCAGGTAACATACTAGTGACAACACAGCACCAGGTGACATACTAGTGACAACACAGCACCAGGTAACATACTAGTGACAACACAGCACCAGGTAACATACTAGTGACAACACAGCACCAGGTAACATACTAGTGACAACACAGCACCAGGTAACATACTAGTGACAACACAGCACCAGGTAACATACTAGTGACAACACAGCACCAGGTAACATACTAGTGACAACACAGCACCAGGTAACATACTAGTGACAACACAGCACCAGGTAACATACTAGTGACAACACAGCACAAGGTAACATACTAGTGACAACACAGGACCAGGTAACATACTAGTGACAACACAGCACCAGGTAACATACTAGTGACAACACAGCATCAGGTAACATACTAGTGACAACACAGCACCAGGTAACATACTAGTGACAACACAGCACCAGGTAACATACTAGTGACAACACAGCACCAGGTAACATACTAGTGACAACACAGCACCAGGTAACATACTAGTGACAACACAGCACCAGGTAACATACTAGTGACAACACAGCACCAGGTAACATACTAGTGACAGCACAGCAGGTAACATACTTGTGACACAGCACCAGGTAACATACTTGTGACAACACAGCACCAGGTAACATACTTGTGACAACACAGCACCAGGTAACATACTTGTGACAACACAGCACCAGGTAACATACTAGTGACAACACAGCACCAGGTAACATACTAGTGACAACACAGCACCAGGTAACATACTAATGTCAACATACCACCAGGTAACATACTAGTGTCAGTATTGCACCAGGTAACATACTAATGTCAACATACCACCAGGTAACATATTAGTGACAACACAGCACCAGGTAACATACTAATGTCAACATACCACCAGGTAACATACTAGTGACAACACCAGGTTACATATTAGTGACAACGTACTAGTATATTCACCAGGTGACAGATCAACCAGGCTGTGATGGCTATGTGGGGCAGCGGGCCTCCAGCCCCAACAGCCTGGTTGACCAAGCAAGCACCAGACGAGCTTGACCCATGGCCGGGCTCAGAGAGTAGATAAACTCTCGATACTCTTCAAAGGTATGTCAAAGGTGTAGTGACAACATAGCACCAGGTTACATACTAGTGACAACATTGTACCAGGTAACATACTAGTGACAACATTGTACCAGGTAACATACTAGTGACAACATTGTACCAGGTAACATACTGGTGACAACATTGTACCAGGTAACATACTAGTGACAACATTGTACCAGGTAACATACTAGTGACAACATAGCACCAGGTAACATACTAGTGACAACATTGTACCAGGTAACATACTAGTGACAACATTGTACCAGGTAACATACTAGTGACAACATAGCACCAGGTAACATACTAGTGACAACATAGCACCAAGTAACAGTGACAACATAGCACCAGGTAGCATGCTAGTGACAACATTGCAACAGGTAACATAGTGACAACATAGGATCGGGTAACATTGTGGCATGCAAAGAGTACATAACCTTTACTCGGCGCATGTACACACCCTCATTGAAAGGCTATCTCCCCTACCAGAAAACCAGTACTAAGGGTCGAATGATGGGGCTCCATTGTTCGATCAGTACTAAGGTTCAGCCAATGAAAAGGTGGGTCTGGCAATTGTAGAAGGGTTGTGGTCACCACCCACCTGTCCACCCTTGTCATTTCCATTCTAGAGCTGGTTGAACACGGTTGTCCATTCTGTCTCCAGGCTGTATCCTCGTCTTGCCTAAACCGTGTTGTACACATGTATTTCCAAGTGCATATAGAGTACATAGTTGTATATAATTACTATTGCTCTTGGTGAAGGCAAATATATTTCACAGTCGTTCAGCTGTGTTTGTTCTTCTCCTTGTTTCCCTTTACACCCAGGATAACAGGCCTTATTGTCCCTGGGTTGTAATAAACACACTAGTGACAACATAGCACCAAGTAACATACTAGTGACAACAACATAGCACCAAGTAACATACTAGTGACAACATAGCACCAAGTAACATACTAGTGACAACATAGCACCAAGTAACATACTAGTGACAACATAGCACCATGTAACATACTAGTGACAACATAGCACCATGTAACGTACTAGTGACAACATAGCACCAAGTAACATACTAGTGACAACATAGCACCAGGTAACATACTAGTGACAACACAGCACCAGGTAACATACTAGTGACAACACAGCACCAGGTAACATACTAGTGACAACACAGCACCAGGTAACATACTAGTGACAACACAGCACCAGGTAACATACTAGTGACAACAACACAGCACCAGGTAACATACTAGTGACAACAACACAGCACCAGGTAACATACTAGTGACAACAACACAGCACCAGGTAACATACTAGTGACAACACAGCACCAGGTAACATACTAGTGACAACAACACAGCACCAGGTAACATACTAGTGACAACAACACAGCACCAGGTAACATACTAGTGACAACAACACAGCACCAGGTAACATACTAGTGACAACACAGCACCAGGTAACATACTAGTGACACAGCACCAGGTAACATACTAGTGACAACACAGCACCAGGTAACATACTAGTGACAACACAGCACCAGGTAACATACTAGTGACAACACAGCACCAGGTAACATACTAGTGACAACACAGCTCCAGGTAACATACTAGTGACAACACAGGACCAGGTAACATACTAGTGACAACACAGCACCAGGTAACATACTAGTGACAACAACACAGCACCAGGTAACATACTAGTGACAACACAGCACCAGGTAACATACTAGTGACAACACAGCACCAGGTAACATACTAGTGACAACACAGCACCAGGTAACATACTAGTGACAACAACACAGCACCAAGTAACATACTAGTGACAACACAGCACCAGGTAACATACTAGTGACAACACAGCACCAGGTAACATACTAGTGACAACACAGCACCAGGTAACATACTAGTGACAACACAGCACCAGGTAACATACTAGTGACAATAACAGCACCAGGTAACATACTAGTGACAACACAGCACCAGGTAACATACTAGTGACAACAACACAGCACCAGGTAACATACTAGTGACAACAGCAGCACCAGGTAACATACTAGTGACAACAGCAGCACCAGGTAACATACTAGTGACAACACAGCACCAAGTAACATACTAGTGACAACACAGCACCAGGTAACATACTAGTGACAACAACAACAGCACCAGGTAACATACTAGTGACAACAACAGCACCAGGTGCTAGTGACAACAACAGCACCAGGTAACATACTAGTGACAACAACAGCAGCACCAGGTAACATACTAGTGACAACAACACAGCACCAGGTAACATACTAGTGACAGCACAGCACCGTGTAACATACTAGTGACAGCACAGCACCAGGTAACATACTAGTGACAACACAGCACCAGGTAACATACTAGTGACAGCACAGCACCGTGTAACATACTAGTGACAACACAGCACCAGGTAACATACTAGTGACAGCCCAGCACCGTGTAACATACTAGTGACAGCACAGCACCAGGTAACATACTAGTGACAACAACAGCAGCACCAGGTAACATACTAGTGACAGCACAGCACCGTGTAACATACTAGTGACAGCACAGCACCGTGTAACATACTAGTGACAGCACAGCACCAGGTAACATACTAGTGACAACAGCAGCACCAGGTAACATACTAGTGACAACACAGCACGAGGTAACATACTAGTGACAACAGCAGCACCAGGTAACATACTAGTGACAACACAGCACCAGGTAACATACTAGTGACAGCAGCAGCACCAGGTAACATACTAGTGACAACAACAGCAGCACCAGGTAACATACTAGTGACAACACAGCACCAGGTAACATACTAGTGACAACAACAGCAGCACCAGGTAACATACTAGTGACAACAACAGCAGCACCAGGTAACATACTAGTGACAACAACAACAGCACCAGGTAACATACTAGTGACAACAGCAGCACCAGGTAACATACTAGTGACAACAACAGCACCAGGTAACATACTAGTGACAACAACAACAACAGCACCAGGTAACATACTAGTGACAGCACAGCACCAGGTAACATACTAGTGACAACAACAACAACAGCAGCAGGTAACATACTAGTGACAGCGCAGCACCAGGTAACATACTAGTGACAACAGCAGCACTAGGTAACATACTAGTGACAACAACAACAGCACCAGGTAACATACTAGTGACAGCACAGCACCAGGTAACATACTAGTGACAGCACAGCACCAGGTAACATACTAGTGACAGCACAGCACCAGGTAACATACTAGTGACAGCACAGCACCAGGTAACATACTAGTGACAGCACAGCACCAGGTAACATACTAGTGACAGCACAGCACCAGGTAACATACTAGTGAGGGCTACAGTTATACACTATATCAGCGTGTAAACTGTGTTGCTACCATAATTGATGGAATTAAGGTGAATTATTGAGTGGTTGTTACTACTGCGTCACCTTGTGTTACGAGGCGAGGCAGTAGCTCTCTCTGTATGTATGTTTATTATCCTTCACTATTTCATTCAATTTCCCTGTATTATTCTGCTTCGTTTTTTTTCGTCTGTCTTTCATCCAACTGTTATTTGAAACTGCTTCATCTTTTTCTTTCATTCATTCATTCATTCCATTCTTCCATTCATTTTTGCCACCTCTCCTTATTTAGTCATCTTATATGTCTTTCTCTCACATCTATCCTCCGTCAGTCTGATCTTCTCTTTCATCCTGCATTTCACCTTTAACGTCTGTTTCAATTTCCACGTTTTTTTGTGCCTGGTGTTGGTGTTCAGTTGTGACTGGTGGTCAGGAGGATCTCAAGTCCACGCTTTTGTTCTCTCCTTCCCGCGTGTAAGTGTCCACGCCACCTCATCAACCCCTCTTCAGCATTCTGAATTATACTTTTGATAACCCCAGTCCTTCTAATCTCCAAGCTCCAAATTCTTTGCATAATCACACAACACAACGCCCTCAAACATGACATTGTCACTGCCTCCTGTTCGGGGTGAGTGCGCACATTGTGTGTATGTGTACTCACCTAATTGTGGTTGCAGGGGTCGAGACTCAGCTCCTGGCCCCGCCTCTTCACTGAGTGCTACTAGGTCTTCTAACTGCTCCATGAGCTTTATCATACCTCATCTTAAAGCTATGTATGGTTCCGGCCTCCACTACCTCACTTGCTAGGCTTTTCCACTTCCTGACTATGACTGAAGAAATACTTCTTAACATCCCTTTGACTCATCTGGGTCTTCAGCTTCCAATTGTGACCCCTTGTCCCCTCTCTGGAACATCCTCTCTTCCACCCTACACAGTATTTTCTATGTTGCTATCATGTCTCCCCTAACCCTCCTGTTCTTCAGTGTCGTCAGGCCGATTTCCCTTAACCTTTCTTCGTAGGACATTCCCCTTAGCTCTGGAACTAACCTTGTTGTAAACCTGTGCACTTTCTCTAATTTCTTGACGTGCTTGATCAAGTATGGGTTCCAAACTGGTGTTGCATACTCCAGTATGGGCCTGACGTACACGGTGTGTACAGTGTCTTGAACGATCCCCTACTAAGGTATCGGAACAATATTCTCAGGTTTGCCAAGCGCCCATATATTGCAGCAGTTGTCTGGTTGATGTGTGCTTCTGGAGACATGCTTGGTGTTATGCTCACCCCAAGATCTTTCTCCTTGAGCGAGGTTTGCAGACTTTGGCCACCTAGCCTATACTCCGTCTGCGGTCTTCTTTGCCCTTCCCCGATCTTCATGACTTTGCATTTGTGTGTGTGTATATATATATATATATATATATATATATATATATATATATATATATATATATATATATATATATATATATATATTTATAACACGTCAGCCGTTTCCCACCGATGCAGGGTATACCTGGAGTATACCCAACACTCACCATCATTCATAGGTAGGTCTTTGCAGAGGTGCCCAGATATGACAGTTTAGATGTCACTTCCTTCAGACAATATCCCAGACCCTTCCTTTAAAGTGCACGCATTAACTTCCCATCTCCAAGACTCAAGTCCGGCTAACCGGTTTCCCTGAATCTCTTCACAAAATATTACCCTGCTCACACTCCAACAGCTCATCAGGTCCCAAAAACCATTCGTCTCCATTCACTATCTAACACGCTCATGCATGCTTGCTGTAAGTCCAAGCCCCTCGCCCACAAAACCCCCTCCAATCTTTCCTAGGACGACTCCTACCCCACCTTCCTTTCACTACAGATTTACATATACACAAGTCATTCTACTTTGTTCCATTCTCTAAATGACCAGACCTCTTCAACCCTCTAAATAATACTTTTGGTAACTCCACACCTCCTAATTTCCACACTACGAATTATCTTAATATTTACATCACACATTGCCCTTAGGACGTCTCCACTGCATCCAGCCTCCTCCTTGATGCAGCATTTGCAACCCATGCTTCACACCCGTATACGAGTGTTGGTACAACTATACTCCCATACATTCTTTTCTTTGCCTCCATGGATAACGTTTTCTCTAGAGATACCTCAAAGCACCACTCATCTTTTTTCCTTCATTAATTCTGTAATTCTGTGGTTAACCTCGTCCTTCATAAACCCATCTGCTGACAAGTCAACTCCCAAATATCTGAACATATTCACTTCTTCCATACTCCCTCCAATGTGATATCCAATTTTTCTTTATCTAAATCGTGATACCCCTCATCATCTTACTCTTATATACGATCACTTTGAACTTACTGCCTTTACACACACTCCCAAACTCTTCCACTAACATTTGCAGCAGTATCGTCAGCCTTCGGCAGTCCGAAACTCGAGGAATACGACTCTCTCCTTAAGACCATGCTAGTGTATTGAATCTTTCCCTGGAAGGAGGACAGTGGTTGCAAGCCTCACTTCCGATCAGGCTTGGGGGGGCTGTCGTGGGGGTTCGAAACGTGGATTGGGTAAGAACACTCACGTAGGCTGTTAAGTACGTATAATTATAACGGAAAATATGGGAAGCACAAGCCCGCCCTGCCTCTCTGCTCTCTATCTTAAGACTGACTCACGAATGATGCCTAGGGGTGAGCGGCATTCAAAAACATGCTATAGTCAGCAGCAACAGTGAATAACAAATGATTCATACAGACGGTTGGTAGTGAGTCACTACTGACACTGGTTACTGGGAACTGATATTACTGAGAGGGCTGGGAGTACGCAGATCCTCCCAGAATGCTCTACCAGCTTTCCTGTCCTCTTCCATAGCATCAAACGAGTTAATAAGACAAATTCTTCTTGATAACCTCAGTGACTCAGCAGGAATACAGGGCCCTAACTATGTAGTGCCATTGCTGAGTGGGAGACTCTTGCTGCTCTAGCACCAAACCCTAGTGTAGCACTGGCTCACAAACAGTCAAGCTGTAATGGCCCGATCACTGAAAAGGTGCTTGCCAACATGCTCAGGGCTGTAACATCAGACAGGGAGACTGCCTGTCTCCAGGCTGTGAGCGCACCTCACTCCAGTTCCCATATCGGCAATGGGAACGCGCCTCGACCCTAAGACCCTCCGTAATTCACACGGAGAACATAAGAACATAAGAAAGGAGGAACACTGCAGCAGGCCTGTTGGCCCATACTAGGCAGGTCCTTTACAATTCATCCCACTAACAAACATTTGACCTACCCAATTTTCAATGCTACCCAAGAAATAAGCTCTGATGTGCAAGTCCCACTCAAATCCAACCCCTCCCACTCATGTATTTATCCAACCTAAATTTGAAACTACCCAAAGTCCTAGCCTCAATAACCCAACTAGGTAGACTGTTCCACTCATCTACTACCCTATTTCCAAACCAATACTTTCCTATGTCCTTTCTAAATCTAAACTTATCTAATTTAAATCCATTACTGCGGGTTCTCTCTTGGAGAGATATCCTCAAGACCTTGTTAATATCCCCTTTATTAATACCTATCTTCCACTTATACACTTCGATCAGGTCTCCCCTCATTCTTCGTCTAACAAGTGAATGTAACTTAAGAGTCTTCAATCTTTCTTCATAAGGAAGATTTCTAATGCTATGTATTAATTTAGTCATCCTACGCTGAATGTTTTCTAACGAATTTATGTCCATTCTGTAATATGGAGACCAGAATTGAGCTGCATAATCTAGGTGAGGCCTTACTAATGATGTATAAAGCTGCAGTATGACCTCTGGACTTCTGTTGCTTACACTTCTTGATATAAATCCCAGTAATCTATTTGCCTTATTACGTACGCTTAGGCATTGCTGTCTTGGTTTAAGGTTGCTGCTTACCATAACCCCCAAGTCCTTTTCGCAATCTGTATGGTTAAGTTCTACATTATTTAACTTATAAGTGCTAGGGTTATGGACACTCCCGAGCTTCAGAACCTTGCATTTATCTACATTGAACTGCATCTGCCACTTTTCTGACCAAGAGTAGAGTTTGTCTAAATCCTCCTGAAGTTCCCTAACATCTACGTTTGAATCAATTATCCTACCTATCTTCGTGTCATCGGCGAATTTGCTCATATCACTAGTAATTCCTTCATCAAGATCATTGATATATATTATAAACAACAACGGGCCCAAGACTGATCCCTGTGGAACGCCACTTGTTACTGATCCCCACTCGGATTTAACCCCATTTATGGACACTCTTTGCTTCCTGTCTGTGAGCCATGATTCGATCCACGAGAGCACCCTTCCCCCAATGCCATGAGCTGCTACTTTCTTCAACAGTCTTTGGTGCGGAACTCTATCAAATGCCTTACTAAAATCTAAGTAAATAATATCAAATTCTTTATCGTGGTCAACAGCCTCAAAAGCTTTACTGAAGAAAGTTAATAAATTAGTTAGACAAGACCGGCCTCTTGTGAATCCATGCTGAGTATCATTAATCAAGCTATGCTTATCGAGATGGCTTCTTATAATCTCAGCTATAATTGACTCTAGTAATTTGCCTACAATTGAGGTCAGGCTTATTGGGCGGTAATTTGACGGTAACGACTTGTCCCCTGTTTTAAAAATAGGAATTACATTAGCCATCTTCCACATATCAGACACTGCACCTGTTTGAAGAGATAAATTAAAAATATTAGTTAATGGTTCACAGACTTCCATTTTGCATTCCTTTAGAACCCTTGAAAAAACCTCATCAGGACCCGGTGACTTATTTTGCTTCAGTCTGTCTATCTGCTTCACAACCATTTCACTAGTGACTGTGATGTTACATAATTTATCTTCTTCTGATCCACTATAAAAATTAATTACCGGAATATTATTAGTGTCTTCCTGTGTAAAAACCGAGAGAAAATAATTATTTAAAATCGAGCACATTTCATTCTCTTTGTCAGTAAGATGCCCATAGTTATTTTTAAGGGGACCTATCTTATCTCTGACTTTTGTTCTATAGACCTGGAAAAAACTTTTTGGGTTAGTTTTAGAATCCCTAGCAACTTTAATTTCATAGTCCCTTTTAGCTTTTCTTATCCCCTTTTTAATGTCCCTCTTAATGTCAATATACTGATTCATAAGATGACCCTCGCCTCTTTTGATACGCCTATAAATTCCTTTCTTATGCCCTAGTAGATATTTCAGCCTATTATTCATCCATTTTGGGTCATTTCTATTTGATCTAATTTCCTTATAAGGGATAAACGTTCTTTGAGCAGCATGTATTGTGTTCAGAAAACTGTCATATTGATAGCTCTCTTCGTTACCCCAGTCAACAGATGATAAGTGTTCTCTAAGCCCATCGTAATCTGCTAAGCGAAAATCTGGGACTGTTACTGAGTTATCCCTACTATCATACTTCCATTCAATTCTACATGTAATTGATTTGTGGTCGCTAGCACCCAGTTCCTCTGAGACTTCTAAATTATTAACAAGGGATTCATTGTTTGCCAGAACTAAGTCAAGCAGGTTATTACCCCTTGTAGGTTCTGTCACAAACTGCTTCAAAAAACAATCCTGAACTACTTCTAAGAAATCGTATGATTCTAAATTCCCAGTCAAGAAATTCCAATCAATATGACTAAAGTTAAAGTCTCCTAGAATTACTACATTATCGTGCCTTGTGGCCCTAACAATTTCCTCCCATAGTAGTCTCCCCTGGTCCCTATCTAAATTTGGGGGACGGTATATCACACCTAAAATTAATTTTTCATGCCCCTCTGAAAATTCTATCCAAACAGACTCTGTATGTGTTACTTCAGACTTAATACCCGTTTTTATGCAACAGTTCAAGCGATCTCGGACATACAATGCCACCCCACCCCCCTTCCCGATACTTCTATCTACTTGGAACAATTTAAAACCCTGAATGTGACATTCTGCAGGCATGTCCCGACTTTTTGAATTAAACCACGTCTCAGTAATGGCAAATACATCTATGTTACCTGCACTAGCAACTAGTCTCAACTCGTCCATCTTATTCCTAGCACTGCGACTATTTGTGTAATAAATATTTAATGACCCTCCTATCTCTTTACCCTTCCTGCTCCTTTCTGTTATTCCACTAAACCTATTACTGTCATTGTCAATTAGTGCCACTGGCTTTCCAATATCCTCCTCATTTTGCCTATTACTAGTTCTCCTAGTACTCATGTTACTACCCTGCGACTTCACAGTTTTCCCGCCAAAACCCATACCACTAACTATTCCTAGTTTAAAGACCTAACAGCTCCCTCCACTGCGTTGGCCAGTGCTCCCACCCCACACCTAGACAAGTGAACCCCATCCCTGGCATACATGTCATTTCTGCCATAGAAGAGGTCCCAGTTGTCAATGAATGTTACCGCATTTTCCTTACAGTATTTGTCCAGCCAGCAATTGACACCAATTGCTCTGGACAACCATTCATTTCCAACTCCTCTCCTTGGCAAAATGCCACATATGACAGGTTTCCCACCCTTCTTCCTAATTATCTCTATTGCTGACCTATACCTGCTAATCAGGTCCTCACTCCTACGTCTGCCAACATCGTTGCCTCCAGCACTGAGACAGATAATAGGATTGCTCCCATTACCTCTCATGATGTCATCCAGACGGCTAACAATATCCTTCATCCCAGCCCCAGGAAAACACACTCTCTGCCTCCTACTCCTATCCTTCAAACAGAATGCCCTATCCATGTACCTAATCTGGCTATCCCCAACAACAACAATGTTTTTACCTTCCTTGGCGTCGTCCGTAGTGATGCTCCGAGTAGTCGACTCACATTCGCCAGGTAGCATTACACCACTTGTAGAATTCGTCATGACGTTCTCGATGGTCTTCGTTGGGGTTTCTAGGGATGTCTCACTCACGTCTGCCAATGCTTCCTTGGTGCTCGTTGTGGCATTCCCAGTAGAACACTCACATTCGTCAGGTAGCACCGAGAATGAGTTGGAAGTTTCCACGGCAGTCTTCTGGTTTCTCGTTGTTTCTGCCTCTCCAACCGTTTTCTTAATCTTCAGCTTGGTTCCATGTTGCCCGGCCACTGACCAAGCTCCCCTCTTAACCTGGGGACTCACAACAGGAGGATTACTACGAATCCTCTTGTTCTCCTCCGTTAATCGCCGTATCTCCAGTTTAGCAACTCTGAGTTCTTCTCTCAGCTGCTGGTAAAGCTGCTCAAGAGAGGGCATCCTGGTTCAGATTCACAGAGAGCACACAAACAGGTCTTCACAGAGCTAAGTACACGTCACCACTGAGCTAAGTACACGTCACCACTGAGCTAAGTACACGTCACCACTGAGCTAAGTACACGTCACCACTGAGCTAAGTACACGTCACCACTGAGCTAAGTACACGTCACCACTGAGCTAAGTACACGTCACCACAGCTAAGTACACGTCACCACTTAGCTAAGTACACGTCACCACTCAAGCTAAGTACACGTCACCACTGAGAGCTAAGTACACGTCACCACTGAGCTAAGTACACGTCTTCCACTTATACACTTCGATCAGGTCTCCCCTCATTCTTCGTCTAACAAGTGAATGTAACTTAAGAGTCTTCAATCTTTCTTCATAAGGAAGATTTCTAATGCTATGTATTAATTTAGTCATCCTACGTTGAATGTTTTCTAACGAATTTATGTCCATTCTGTAATATGGAGACCAGAATTGAGCTGCATAATCTAGGTGAGGCCTTACTAATGATGTATAAAGCTGCAGTATGACCTCTGGACTTCTGTTGCTTACACTTCTTGATATAAATCCCAGTAATCTATTTGCCTTATTACGTACGCTTAGGCATTGCTGTCTTGGTTTAAGGTTGCTGCTCACCATAACCCCCAAGTCCTTTTCGCAATCTGTTTGAGGGTCCTTGTAGTTGAAGTCTCCTAATACCATGACTGTGCCAGTCTCCAAGAAATGAATTATTGTCTTGGTATTCTGATCTCTCCTCCCTTTTTCCTCTATTTGGTGGTGATTATATCTCGGTGGCATTGTTAATTCTCTCTAGATATTAAAGTACCTGCTATAGAATCCCCCAGATCACCCCGTGTCCTAATTTCCTGGTTTCTTAAATCTCCAGTTGTTTCTGACCATCACTGCTACGCCGTCTCTTGTCCCTTTCTTTTCTCACTAATTGGTAACCCTCTAGGAATATCATATTTGTTATTCTTCCTGAAAATTTCGTCTCTGTAATACCCATAATATCAGGGTTTTCTTCTGCTATGGTTTCTTTCATAATTTACTGAATCTACATAGTGTGTGTGCCGAGGATCAACGCCCCTCGGTTTGGTCCCAGACCAGGCTTCCTGGTAAATTGCTTGATTAACCAGGCTGTTAGTGCTAGCCGCTGTCTGATTTTGTCATCTCTTACTGTTTTCTGGTCAGGCTGTTTTATTACTTCACTTCTCTGGATGTCTTTCACGATTTGTTAATGATAAAATGATGATTAAAGTTGATTTTAATGATGTTTCTGGAATTGTTAATAATGTTGATATTGCAGGTTGTGAGGTTCGAGGGGCGGTGTGTGGGAGCCCGGGCCAGGGGGGGCCACTATGTACTACTGAGGCCCACCCAACACTTCACCAGGTCAGTACACTCAAAACTGTCACCTTACAATAAATGACCCTTGCTATCAAGGACATAATTAAGCTGTACTGTTAAAAACTTGAATAGTTTTGTAAGAGAGGGTGATGAGCCTCTGAATTGGTCATCGTATGATCACAAGAGCTGCGTCACCTGTTGTTCTTATGTTGTCCTGTGTGCCGGGTGTTTGTATATTGTTCCACTCACGGTGCCTTTTGATTCTTTTCTGTATTGTTCTTGTTGCATTCTTATTGCAGCCATCCGTGAATAATATATAATTTTTTACACACAGAAAATATAGAAAGAACCACTGGACATGTGCACACGTAGATGATTAAGACGCATGTGCAACAGTTGGGTAGAAGAATTAAGACACTTGCGCAACATATGGGAATCTTTATTGAAGAAACGTTTCGCTACACAGTGGCTTCATCAGTCTTATGCAGAGCAGGAAGGTATAAGGAGAGGAGGAGTTTGAGGTAATCAGTCCCTCAGCCTGGAGCCGATGTGTTCAGTCCATCAGTCTTGTAGAAAGTACAGCACAGGACCGTAGCAGTGGCTTGTGTACTGTAGTCAGGTGAGGTGAAGCAGGAGGAGGCGGGGTCATAGTGGTACCATCCACTAGGCTAAGTAGGTCTTCATCCTAAGATTGGACAAGTTTTGAATAATTCTTTGTATCAAGATCCCATTGATGCAGTGTCTGACAGATGTTATGAATGGTTTTGAAAACCGCCAAGTTGAATTGAGACACTCCTCTCCTTATACCTTCCTGCTTTGTATTGGACTGATGAAGCCAGTGTGTGGCGAAACGTTTCTTCAGTAAAGATTCCCACATGTTGCATAAGTGTGTCAGTTCTTCAACTTATCGGTTTTCGAAACAATTTATCACAACAGTTGGGCATCTTTATTGTTGAAACGTTTCGCCCACACAGTAAGCTTCTTCAGTCAAATACAGAGGCAGCAGGTGTAGTAGTGAAATGATGATATAATCAGTCCATCCACCTTGGAGAAATATTTGAGGTGGTCAGTCCCTCAGCCTGGAGAAGAGTTTGGCTCCATGGTCTGGAAGCTTAGCTCTTCTCCAGGCTGATGGACTGACTATACATCTTCATTTCTTTACTACACCTGCTGCATCTGTATTTGACTGAAGAAGCCTACTGTGTAGGGGAAAGTTTCAACAATAAAGGTACCTAACTGCTGCACATGTGTCTTAATCATCAACTTGTCGGTAATGTTTACCATTTTCAACATTCACTGAGATACTTCTTAGAGTGGGAGTCCCAGCACACACTACGTCACACCATGATACCTGAATCACCTTTCCGGGGGGTCAGTGTCCCAGTGGCTCTTTCCCAGACCAGGCCTCCTGGAGGATCAACCAGGCTGTTAGTGTTGGCTGCACGCAGTCCAACATAAGAACCACAGCCCGGCTGGCCAGACACTGATTTCAAGAACCTGTCCCGTTTCCTCTTGACCGCCAGAGATTGTTGATAATTCCTGAAGAAAACAGGATCCCAGTGACCTGGTCACTGGACCAAGACTTCAACAACCTCTCTTGTTATATAAATTTAATTACCAAGAGACGCCGAGCTGTCTTTAAAAGCAAACTAAGTTCCTTAAGTCAGTGAATAATGCATATGTGCAACACCTGGGTAGCTTTGTTCACCCACCAGCGACTTTCTCTCCTCTGTATCCGTCTCCATTCTCTCTCTTTCTCTCCATCTCCCTCTCTCTCTTTCTCTCCATCTCCCTCTCTCTCTTTCTCTCCATCTCCCCTCTCTCTCTTTCTCTCTCTCTCTCTCTCTCTCTCTCTCTCTCTCTCTCTCTCTCTCTCTCTCTCTCTCTCTCTCTCTCTCTCTCTCTCTCTCTCTCTCTCTCTCTCTCTCTCTCTCTCTCTCCGCGTCTACTCTATATTTAAACTGACTTTTTTTTTAGGTATAAATGGAAGGTATTGATTGTTAAAGATGCGCCAAAGTACTGCTACTCTTCTGCTGTCCTCTGAACCTGGTGGTCTGGATCCATGGTGGCAGAGTTGTATTGGACCATTGTGGCCTTCAGGCAGGGTTGTCTGAGACCATGGTGGCATGGTAGGCTGAAGGCATGGTTGTCTGTCACCATGATGGCATGGTAGCCTGAAGGCATGGTTGTCTGGCACCATGGTGGCATGGTAGCCTGAAGGCATGGTTGTCTGGCACCATGGTGGCATGGTAGCCTGAAGGCATGGTTGTCTGGCACCATGGTGGCATGGTAGCCTGAAGGCATGGTTGTCTGGCACCATGGTGGCATGGTAGCCTGAAGGCATGGTTGTCTGGCACCATGGTGGCATGGTAGCCTGAAGGCATGGTTGTCTGGCACCATAATGGCATGGTAGCCTGAAGGCATGGTTGTCTGGCACCATGGTGGCATGGTAGCCTGAAGGCATGGTCGTCTGGCACCATGGTGGCATGGTAGCCTGAAGGCATGGTTGTCTGGCATAATGATGGCATGGTAGCCTGAAGGCATGGTTGTCTGGCACCATGATGGCATGGTAGCCTGAAGGCATGGTTGTCTGGCACCATGGTGGCATGGTAGCCTGAAGGCATGGTTGTCTGGCACCATGGTGGCATGGTAGCCTGAAGGCATGGTTGTCTGGCACCATGGTGGCATGGTAGCCTGAAGGCATGGTCGTCTGGCACCATGGTGGCATGGTAGCCTGAAGGCATGGTTGTCTGGCACCATGGTGGCATGGTAGCCTGAAGGCATGGTTGTCTGGCACCATGGTGGCATGGTAGCCTGAAGGCATGGTCGTCTGGCACCATGGTGGCATGGTTGTCTTGCACCATGGTGGCATGGTAGCCTGAAGGCATGGTTGTCTGGCACCATGATGGCATGGTAGTGTGAAGGCATGGTTATCTGGCACCATGGTGGCATGGTAGGCTGAAGGCATGGTTATCTGGCACCATGGTGGCATGGTTGTCTGGCACCATGGTGGCATGGTAGCCTGAAGGCATGGTTGTCTGGCACCATGATGGCATGGTAGCCTGAAGGCATGGTTGTCTGGCACCATGATGGCATGGTAGGCTGAAGGCATGGTTGTCTGGCACCATGGTGGCATGGTAGCCTGGCACCATGGTGGCATGGTAGCCTGAAGGCATGGTTGTCTGGCACCATGGTGGCATGGTAGCCTGAAGGCATGGTTGTCTGGCACCATGGTGGCGTGGTAGCCTGAAGGCATGGTTGTCTGGCACCATGGTGGCGTGGTAGCCTGAAGGCATGGTTGTCTGGCACCATGGTGGCGTGGTAGCCTGAAAGCCTGGTTGTCTGGCACCATGGTGGCATGGTAGCGTGAAGGCATGGTTGTCTGGCACCATGGTGGCATGGTAGCCTGAAGGCATGGTTGTCTGGCACCATGATGGCATGGTAGCGTGAAGGCATGGTTGTCTGGCACCATGGTGGCATGGTAGCCTGAAGGCATGTTGTCGGGCACCATGGTGGCGTGTTAGCATGAAGGCATGGTTGTCTGGCACCATGGTGGCATGGTAGCCTGAAGGCATGGTTGTCTGGCACCATGATGGTATGGTAGCCTGAAGGCATGGTTGTCTGGCACCATGGTGGCATGGTAGGCTGAAGGCATGGTTATCTGGCACCATGGTGGCATGGTTGTCTGGCACCATGGTGGCATGGTAGCCTGAAGGCATGGTTGTCTGGCACTATGATGGCATGGTAGCCTGAAGGCATGGTTGTCTGGCACCATGATGGCATGGTAGGCTGAAGGCATGGTAGCCTGGCACCATGGTGGCATGGTAGCCTGGCACCATGGTGGCATGGTAGCCTGAAGGCATGGTTGTCTGGCACCATGGTGGCATGGTAGGCTGAAGGCATGGTTATCTGGCACCATGGTGGCGTGGTAGCCTGAAGGCATGGTTGTCTGGCACCATGGTGGCATGGTAGCCTGAAGGCATGGTTGTCTGGCACCATGGTGGCGTGGTAGCCTGAAGGCATGGTTGTCTGGCACCATGGTGGCGTGGTAGCCTGAAGGCATGGTTGTCTGGCACCATGGTGGCGTGGTAGCCTGAAAGCCTGGTTGTCTGGCACCATGATGGCATGGTAGCGTGAAGGCATGGTTGTCTGGCACCATGGTGGCATGGTAGCCTGAAGGCATGGTTGTCTGGCACGATGGTGGCATGGTAGCCTGAAGGCAGGGTTGTCTGGCACCATGGTGGCATGGTAGCCTGAAGGCATTTTGTCGGGCACCATGGTGGCGTGTTAGCATTAAGGCATGGTTGTCTGGCACCATGGTGGCATGGTAGCCTGAAGGCATGGTTGTCTGGCACCATGATGGTATGGTAGCCTGAAGGCATGGTCTGGCACCATGTTGGCATGGTAGCCTGAAGGCATGGTTGTCTAGCACCATAGTGGCATGGTACCCTGAAGGTATTGTCTGGCACCATGGTAACCATGTAGGTATGGTTGTCGGGCACCATGGTGGCATGATAGTCTGAAGGTATGGTTGTCTGGCGCCATGGTGGCATGGTTGTCTGGCACTATGGCATGGTAGCCTGAAGATATGGTTGCCTGGCACTATGACATGGTAGCCTGGAGACATGGCTGTTTGGCACCATGGTGGCATGGTAGCCTGAAGGCATGGTTGTCTGGCACCGTGGTATGGTAGCCTGAAGACATAGTTGTCTGGCACCATGGCATGGTAGCCTGAAGACATAGTTGTCTGGCACCATGGCATGGCAGCCTGAAGACATAGTTGTCTGGCACCATGGCATGGTAGCCTGAAGACATGGTTGTCTGGCACCATGGCATGGTAGCCTGAAGACATAGTTGTCTGGCACCATGGCATGGTAGCCTGAAGACATGGTTGTCTGGCACCATGGCATGGTAGCCTGAAGATATGGTTGTCTGGCACCATGGCATGGTAGCCTGAAGACATGGTTGTCTGGCACCATGGCATGGTAGCCTGAAGACATGGTTGTCTGGCACCATGGCATGGTAGCCTGAAGACATGGTTGTCTGGCACCATGGCATGGTAGCCTGAAGACATAGTTGTCTGGCACCATGGCATGGCAGCCTGAAGACATGGTTGTCTGGCACCATGGCATGGTAGCCTGAAGACATAGTTGTCTGGCACCATGGCATGGTAGCCTGAAGACATAGTTGTCTGGCACCATGGCATGGTAGCCTGAAGACATAGTTGTCTGGCACCATGGCATGGCAGCCTGAAGACATAGTTGTCTGGCACCATGGCATGGTAGCCTGAAGACATAGTTGTCTGGCACCATGGCATGGTAGCCTGAAGACATAGTTGTCTGGCACCATGGCATGGTAGCCTGAAGACATAGTTGTCTGGCACCATGGCATGGTAGCCTGAAGACATAGTTGTCTGGCACCATGGCATGGTAGCCTGAAGACATAGTTGTCTGGCACCATGGCATGGTAGCCTGAAGACATGGTTGTCTGGCACCATGGCATGGTAGCCTGAAGACATGGTTGTCTGGCACCATGGCATGGTAGCCTGAAGACATGGTTGTCTGGCACCATGGCATGGTAGCCTGAAGACATGGTTGTCTGGCACCATGGCATGGTAGCCTGAAGACATGGTTGTCTGGCACCATGGCATGGTAGCCTGAGAGTAACGTGATCCCAGACACAAGTCTTTGTTATTGTTATATACACCAGTCACTGCTGGTGTGGTTATGTGCACCACTGTCAGTATGGTCATGTGCACCACTGTTAGTATGGTTATGTGCACCACTGTCAGTATGGTCATGTGCACCACTGTTAGTATGGTTATGTGCACCACTGTCAGTATGATCATGTGCACCACTGTCAGTATGGTCATGTGCACCACTGTTAGTATGGTTATGTGCACCACTGTCAGTATGATCATGTGCACCACTGTTAGTATGGTTATGTGCACCACTGTTAGTATGGTCATGTGCACCACTGTTAGTATGGTCATGTGCACCACTGTTAGTATGGTTATGTGCACCACTGTTAGTATGGTCATGTGCACCACTGTTAGTATGGTCATGTACACCACTGTTAGTATGGTCATGTGCACCACTGTCAGTATGG
>NC_091317.1:35444081-35564081 GCF_038502225.1 Cherax quadricarinatus | reverse complement strand
GTATCGTCTTTTATGTTTACAAATATACAAGGTCTCAAACCAAGGAAGAGCAGTAAAATACCGTTTATCAGTTGGCTTTTCAAGAAGTCATATGTAATGCTTGCAGTTTTCGCAGAGACTCGCGTAAAAGTGGAGACCCAAGAGAGGTCAGTAATTATAGGCCAATTTCAAGCTTGCCATTGTCTTAAATTTTTGAGAGAAAAAAAAATACAAACACATATTTGAATTCATAACCAAATACTGTGTCCTTAACGTGTGTCATTGTGGCTTCAGGCCGGGATCGAGTACCAGTGATGCTGTAATAAAACTGCTCGGCTCAGTCTATTCCTCTCTTCAAAGTAATGAATATCCAGTGAGTGGGCTTCTTTATCAGACTAAAATAATCTTTTAGTACAGACCACAACATTGTTGCTCACATAATAGGTTAGAGACTCAGAAGACATTCTTTCTCATATATAAAATATTACCCGAGTGACACACACCAATATGTAAACATTAACGACTCTTCCTCAGTCCTCTGCTATTCCTTATCTATATTAATTACCATCCTGATGCTTCACAGGAAATTAAAATAATTCTGTTCACGTAATAACACAAGTTTTCGCCACCTCAGATGTGCTGACAACATGGTATATACCCAACTTGTAAAATAATAAAATCTACTTGACTCACAACTAACAAACTTTAACTCATTATTTACAAGACCTGTATAGTACTTGGGAACAAAGCAAGAGATGTTCATTTTAAGGTAAAAATAACCAATAAACCAATTGATAGGCAGGACGAGGGTAAATTCTTGGGGATACACATGGGCAGCAAACTAAAATTTTACATATACACTTCCAGAACATTTCTTAAAAAAAATCCAAAACATTTATTAAAAGAAGGGCTTTTATGTACCTCAAATATCCTTTTAACTTTGAATTACTTGTCCGTAACTTTGAACTACTTGTCCGTAACTTTGAACTACTTGTCCGTAACTTTGAACTATTAAAATGGTATAAAATACCGACAGGTTGTTAGGTAAGACACATATGCAACAGTTAGGTATCTTTATTATGAAACGTTTCGCCTACACAGTAGGCTTCTTCAGTCAAGTACAGAAAAGTTGATAGAAGCAGAAGATACTTGAAGACGATGTAATCAGTCCATCACCCTTAAAGTTTTGAGGTGGTCAGTCCCTCAGTCTGGAGAAGAGCATTGTTCCATATTGTTTCATACCATGGAACAATGCTCTTCTCCAGACTGAGGGACTGACCACCTCAAAACTTTAAGGGTGATGGACTGATTACATCGTCTTCAAGTATCTTCTGCTTCTATCAACTTTTCTGTACTTGACTGAAGAAGCCTACTGTGTAGGCGAAACGTTTCATAATAAAGATACCTAACTGTTGCATATGTGTCTTACCTAACAACTTTGAACTACTTGTCCGTAACTTTGAACTACTTGTCCGTAACTTTGAACTACTTGTCCGTAACTTTGAACTACTTGTCCGTAGATCACCTATGGTGAGCTATGGACAAGTAATTACCTTAAACCTGTTATTACTGTGTAAAATTAGTCCAGAATTATCACACTCAGGCTCCACCTCCCTCCTCCCTCCCTCCCTCCCTCCCTCCCTCCCTCCTTCCTTCCCCCTCCTTCCTTCCCCCTCCTTCCTTCCCCCTCCCTCCCTTTATTCAAAGCTTAAAATAATCACACTTTCGACTGTGCATGCTACATATACAGGACACGCAATGCAAACATTAACCCAGAGCTCAAATTCTTCCTGGAGAGCTGCAACACAACACAAGACACAACACAAGACACAACACAAGGAACAAGTGTGTGTGATACTCCACAAGTAGGATCCAGCCTGTTCCAGGACTCCTTGTCAAGCAACAGGCTCAGAAGTCTCCAACTCGCTGCCGAAAAATTCCACAAGTACCCCACCAACATCTTCACTAAAAATGTTAAAAGGAATTACTAAATCTCACATGTGTAAATGCTGTTTACATAAACTGTAAATTCTTAGGCTTTGACGTCACCACTTTAACCAATCCATGAAATACAGAATATTTAACATTGAAATTGTGTAATTTATTTTCTTTGTGATTGTAATGTTATTGTGCCTGTGATTGTAATGTACTTGTGATTGTAATGTTATTGTGCCTGTGATTGTAATGTACTTGTGATTGTAATGTTATTGTGTTCTTCTGATTGTAATGTTTTGTACCTGTGATTGTAATGTTATTGTGCTTGTGATTGTTATTGTGCTTGTGATTGTAATGTTTTTGTACTTGTGATTGTAATGTCCTGTTTGTGATTGTAATGTTACTGTACTTGCTATTGCAGTGTTATTGTACTTGCTATTGATATGTTATTGTACCTATGATTGTAATGTTACTGTCCTTGTGATTGTAATGAATTACTGTACTGATACAGAATAACTAAAGTTATATGGAGTTAGTAGCATACAAATTTGGTCATGAGTTGACTTCAACTGTAATATATAATTTGTGGGTTTCTTCTGACATTTATCTTATATAAAATTATATCTGTATTATAATATCAAATAAAAAGTAAATTGGAACGTATAACTACTGTAATTTCTTTATATGGTTCTTTTTTTTTTGTCTTCTCTGTACTCCTTGGTACGTAGGCGAGAGAGATTATAATCTACACTTGGAACATTCTAGGAGGATTGGTTCTAAATCTGCCAGATCAACCGGGCTGTGATGGATATGTGGGGCAGTGGGCCACCAACAGCATCAGCCTGGTTGACCAGGCAAGTACCACACGAATCTGGCCCATGGCCGGGCTCCGGGAGTAGAAAAGCTCTTGAAACCCATCAGTGAATCAAGAGTATAGCAGTTGCTTGGATTGATCGACAGGTAGACTAAGCGTAGACAAGGCGGGTAGGGTGCTCTAAACGTAGATCGTTAGGAAGACAACATGCAGTGGTTTTACCCGCAGTTCACCCTTCTGATGTCACTGTCTCCGCGGCCCTTCATGTACCAGCACTTATGGGGTGTTGATGGCTGGTCAGTGGAGCTGTTAGTGCTGGTAGCACGCACCTAGTCAGGTGCAGTGTGATCATAAGCGCCAGACAGTGCGCTGTGATCTCCCAAAACGATGGTAAAAGTTGGGATTATTAGTGAATAAAAAAGGAAAAATACCGTGACTGAAACAATACACACACATCCCTCACAGAGAAGAAACCTAAGGCGACGTTTGGGTCCGACTTGGACCATTAACTAGTCAAAAATTATTGGTTCAAGTCGGACCGAAACGTCGTGATAAGTTCCTTTGTCCTGTGTGCTGGTTTTGTGTGTGGCGTTATAAACTGTTGTACGTTGTCGTGACACCATCACAATGGAACATTACACAAATGCAGTAAAATGCGATCCTTTATTGACTATGTTTCGTCCACACAGTGAGCTTTATCAAGTTACAAACACATCTACCTGGATAAAGAGTACGTGAGTATATATAGTGTGGAGTGTCAGGTGGAGAATGTTTGGCAGATTGGATTAGAGACGGCAAATCCAGCTGTGTTGTGTTGTGATGATAGGTCCAACTGTATTGTGATGATAGGTCCAACTGTGTTGTGATGACAGGTCCAACTGTGTTGTGTTGTGATGACAGGACCAGCTGTGTTGTGTTGTGATGATAGGTCCAACTGTGTTGTGATGATAGGTCCAACTGTGTTGTGATGATAGGTCCAACTGTGTTGTGATGACAGGTCCAACTGTGTTGTGATGACAGGTCCAACTGTGTTGTGATGACAGGTCCAACTGTGTTGTGATGACAGGTCCAACTGTGTTGTGATGATAGGTCCAACTCTGTTGTGATGATAGGTCCAACTCTGTTGTGATGATAGGTCCAACTGTGTTGTGATGATAGGTCCAACTGTGTTGTGATGATAGGTCCAACTGTGTTGTGATGATAGGTCCAACTGTGTTGTGATGATAGGTCCAACTGTGTTGTGATGATAGGTCCAACTGTGTTGTGATGATAGGTCCAACTGTGTTGTGATGATAGGTCCAACTGTGTTGTGATGATAGGTCCAACTGTGTTGTGATGATAGGTCCAACTGTGTTGTGATGATAGGTCCAACTGTGTTGTGATGATAGGTCCAACTGTGTTGTGATGATAGGTCCAACTGTGTTGTGATGACAGGTCCAACTGTGTTGTGATGACAGGTCCAACTGTGTTGTGATGACAGGTCCAACTGTGTTGTGATGACAGGTCCAACTGTGTTGTGATGACAGGACCAGCTGTATTGTGTTATGATGACAGGACCAGCTGTGTTGTGATGACAGGACCAGCTGTATTGTGTTGTGATGACAGGACCAGCTGTATTGTGTTATGATGACAGGACCAGCTGTGTTGTGATGACAGGACCAGCTGTATTGTGTTGTGATGACAGGACCAGCTGTGTTGTGTTGTGATGACAGGACCAGCTATGTTGTGATGACAGGACCAGCTGTGTTGTGTTGTGATGACAGGACCAGCTGTGTTTTGTTGTGATGACAGGACCAGCTGTATTGTGTTGTGATGACAGGACCAGCTGTGTTGTGTTGTGATGACAGGACCAGCTATGTTGTGATGACAGGACCAGCTGTGTTGTGTTGTGATGACAGGACCAGCTGTGTTGTGTTGTGATGACAGGACCAGCTGTATTGTGTTGTGATGACAGGACTAGCTGTGTTGTGTTGTGATGACAGGACCAGCTGTGTTGTGTTGTGATGACAGGACCAGCTGTATTGTGTTGTGATGACAGGACCAGCTGTATTGTGTTGTGATGACAGGACCAGCTGTATTGTGATGACAGGACCAGCTGTGTTGTGTTGTGATGACAGGACCAGCTGTGTTGTGTTGTGATGACAGGACCAGCTGTGTTGTGTTGTGATGACAGGACCAGCTGTGTTGTGTTGTGATGACAGGACCAGCTATGTTGTGATGACAGGACCAGCTGTGTTGTGTTGTGATGACAGGACCAGCTGTGTTGTAATGACAGGACCAGCTGTATTGTGATGACAGGACCAGCTGTATTGTGATGACAGGACCAGCTGTGTTGTGATGACAGGACCAGCTGAGTTGTGATGACAGGACCAGCTGAGTTGTGATGACAGGACCAGCTGAGTTGTGATGACAGGACCAGCTGAGTTGTGATGACAGGACCAGCTGAGTTGTGATGACAGGACCAGCTGAGTTGTGATGACAGGACCAGCTGTGTTGTGATGACAGGACCAGCTGTATTGTGTTGTGATGACAGGACCAGCTGTGTTGTGATGACAGGGCCAGCTGTATTGTGTTGTGATGACAGGACCAGCTGTGTTGTGATGACAGGATCAGCTGTATTGTGTTGTGATGACAGGACCAGCTGTATTGTGTTGTGATGACAGGACCAGCTGTATTGTGATGACAGGACCAGCTGTGTTGTGTTGTGATGACAGGACCAGCTATGTTGTGATGACAGGACCAGCTGTGTTGTGTTGTGATGACAGGACCAGCTGTGTTGTAATGACAGGACCAGCTGTGTTGTAATGACAGGACCAGCTGCATTGTGATGACAGGACCAGCTGTGTTGTGATGACAGGACCAGCTGAGTTGTGATGACAGGACCAGCTGTGTTGTGATGACAGGACCAGCTGTATTGTGTTGTGATGACAGGACCAGCTGTATTGTGTTGTGATGACAGGACCAGCTGTATTGTGTTGTGATGACAGGACCAGCTGTGTTGTGTTGTGATGACAGGACCAGCTGTGTTGTGTTGTGATGACAGGACCAGCTGTATTGTGTTGTGATGACAGGACCAGCTGTGTTGTGATGACAGGACCAGCTGTGTTGTGATGACAGGACCAGCTGTGTTGTGATGACAGGACCAGCTGTATTGTGTTGTGATGACAGGACCAGCTGTGTTGTGTTGTGATGACAGGACCAGCTGTGTTGTGATGACAGGACCAGCTGTGTTGTGATGACGGGACCAGCTGTGTTGTGATGACAGGACCAGCTGTATTGTGTTGTGATGACAGGACCAGCTGTGTTGTGTTGTGATGACAGGACCAGCTGTGTTGTGTTGTGATGACAGGACCAGCTGTGTTGTGATGACAGGACCAGCTGTGTTGTGATGACGGGACCAGCTGTGTTGTGATGACAGGACCAGCTGTATTGTGTTGTGATGACAGGACCAGCTGTGTTGTGTTGTGATGACAGGACCAGCTGTGTTGTGATAGGACCAGCTGTGTTGTGTTGTGATGACAGGACCAGCTGTGTTGTGATGACAGGACCATCTGTGTTGTGCTGGCAGGACCAGCTGTATTGTGTTGTGATGACAGGACCAGCTGTGTTGTGATGACAGAACCAGCTGTGTTGTGATGACAGGACCAGCTGTGTTGTGATGACAGGACCAGCTGTATTGTTGTGATGACAGGACCAGCTGTGTTGTGATGACAGGACCAGCTGTGTTGTGATGACAGGACCAACTGTATTGTGTTGTGATGACAGGACTAGCTGTGTTGTGATGACAGGACCAACTGTATTGTGTTGTGATGACAGGACCAGCTGTGTTGTGTTGTGATGACAGGACCAGCTGTGTTGTGTTGTGATGACAGGACCAGCTGTATTGTGTTGTGATGACAGGACTAGCTGCGTTGTGATGACAGGACCAGCTGTATTGTGTTGTGATGACAGGACCAGCTGTGTTGTGATGACAGGAGCAGCTGTGTTGTGATGACAGGAGCAGCTGTGTTGTGATGACAGGACCAGCTGTGTTGTGATGACAGGACCAGCTGTGTTGTGATGACAGGACCAGCTGTATTGTGTTGTGATGACAGGACCAGCTGTATTGTGTTGTGATGACAGGACCAGCTGTGTTGTGCTGTGATAGGACCAGCTGTGTTGTGTTGTGATGACAGGACCAGCTGTGTTGTTGTGATGACAGGACCAGCTGTGTTGTGATGACAGGACCAGCTGTGTTGTGATGACAGAACCAGCTGTGTTGTGTTGTGATGACAGGACCAGCTGTGTTGTGATGACAGGACCAGCTGTGTTGTGATGACAGAACCAGCTGTGTTGTGATGACAGGACCAGCTGTGTTGTGTTGTGATGACAGGACCAGCTGTGTTGTGTTGTGATGACAGGACCAGCTGTTGTGATGACCAGCTGGTCCAGCTGGCCTGCAGAAAGTTTTATCATATTTGTGGTTTGCTTGTTGACTGAGCAACCATCATCACACTGTGGGTTATTATCGTGCTAATGTGAACGCTCTCTGCAATTACTGGGCCACCATGTGGAAAATCACGCAGCTTTTGATTTACCGAACCGTTAAAACCTCTTAAGTGGGGGGGGGGGGGGAAGGGGGACGAGCAGTGGACCCGCTTATGCCTATGTCCGAGTGCCATATTTGTTTACTCTTAATTTGTAAGACGACTATAGTAATGAAGCCTCCATAGGCTAATGTATTATACACTACTATTCATGCATATTTAAAGTAAGTTAGAGTTAGACATAAATTACTGTAGCATATTCACCTCTCACTGCCTACATAAATTGACAACCGAGCAGCGTTTGTGCCGGGAACCAGGCATTCAGTCTGCCCAGCTACAGTCACGAAAAAATCCGGTGCGTGAGTGAAGCCGGTGACCAAGAGCTGCCCAGTTATGCAGATCAGTTAGCTGCTTAGTTAATTAGGACGATTTATCCTATGAGAGACCTTGTGCATTGAAGTACTCTAACATTTGATAAATCATTGCAACACGAAGTAGATAAGATATCACGGCAGTAAACTGCTATCTCGCTACTATACCAGGCGGCTGCATGTGACTGAAATACAATTGTCTCAGGTGCTCCAACAGATGTATCATTGGTTCCCACATTCCATGAGTAAGTACCCAGTAACAGTAACACTGAATGTGCATTCCTTGCACCTTATTGGTGCCGAGTAGCGAGGGGTCTTCCCACATCTTAAAGCAGAGGAGCAACATATCTGCAACCGGTTTACGACACACTGCCCCATGTGTAAATTAGAGGTAAGAATTCAGGTGGACAGAAATGGGACGGCAGGTTTCTGGGCTGAATTCCATAATCGACTTGACTGGATCACTAACCTAATCAGTCATAACCCACAGACACCCTATATTCTACACACACCACGCTGCCAGACACCCTCTATTCTACACACACCACGCTGCCAGACACCCTCTATTCTACACACACCACGCTGCCAGACACCCCATATTTTAGACACACCACGCTGCCAGACACCCTCTATTCTACACACACCTCGCTGCCAGACACCCTCTATTCAACACACACCACGCTGCCAGACACCCTCTATTCTACACACACCACGCTGCCAGACACCCTCTATTCTACACACACCACGCTGCCAGACACCCTCTATTCTACACACACCACGCTGCCAGACACTCCCTATTTTAGACACACCACGCTGCCAGACACCCTCTATTCTACACACACCTCGCTGCCAGACACCCTCTATTCTACACACACCACGCTGCCAGACACCCTCTATTCTACACACACCACGCTACCAGACACCCTCTATTCTTCACACACCACGCTGCCAGACACCCTCTATTCTACACACACACACCACGCTGCCAGACACCCTCTATGCTTCACACACCACGCTGCCAGACACCCTCTATTCTTCACACACACCACGCTGCCAGACACTTTATTCTACACACACACACCACTACCAGACACCCTCTATTCTACACACACCACGCTGCCAGACACCCTCTGTTCTACACACACACCACGCTGCCAGACACCCTCTATTCTTCACACACCACGCTGCCAGACACCCTCTATTGTACACACACACCACGCTGCCAGACACCCCCTATTTTACACACACCACGCTGCCAGACACCCTCTATTTTACACACACCACGCTGCCAGACACCCTCTATTCTACACACACCACGCTGCCAGACACCCTCTATTTTACACACACCACGCTGCCAGACACCCTCTATTCTACACACACCACGCTGCCAGACACCCTCTATTCTACACACACCACGCTGCCAGACACCCTCTGTTGTACACCACGCTGCCAGACACCCTCTGTTGTACACTCACCACGCTGCCAGACACCCTCTGTTGTACACACCTCGCTGCCAGACACCCTCTGTTGTACACACCTCGCTGCCAGACACCCTCTGTTGTACACACACCATGCTGCCAGACACCCTCTGTTGTACACACACCACGCTGCCAGACACCCTCTATTCAACACACACCACGCTGCCAGACACCCTCTATTCAACACACACCACGCTGCCAGACACCCTCTATTCAACACACACCACGCTGCCAGACACCCTCTATTCTACACACACCATGCTGCCAGACACCCTCTATTCAACACACACCATGCTGCCAGACACCCTCTATTCGACACACACACCTCGCTGCCAGACACCCTCTATTCAACACACACCACGCTGCCAGACACCCTCTATTCAACACACACCACGCTGCCAGACACCCTCTATTCTACACACACCACGCTGCCAGACACCCTCTGTTCTACACACACCACGCTGCCAGACACCCTCTATTCTACACACTCCACGCTGCCAGACACCCCCTATTTTAGACACACCACGCTGCCAGACACCCTTTATTCTACACACACCACGCTTCTATTTTAGACACACCACGCTGCCAGACACCCTCTATTCTACACACACCACGCTGCCAGACACCCTCTGTTCTACACACACCACGCTGCCAGACACCCTCTGTTCTACACACACCACGCTGCCAGACACTCTGTTCTACACACACCACGCTGCCAGACACCCTCTGTTCTACACACACCACGCTGCCAGACACCCTCTGTTCTACACACACCACGCTGCCAGACACCCTCTGTTCTACACACACCACGCTGCCAGACACCCTCTGTTCTACACACACCACGCTGCCAGACACCCTCTGTTCTACACACACCACGCTGCCAGACACCCTCTGTTCTACACACACCATGTTGCCAGACACCCTCTGTTGTACACACACCACGCTGCCTCTGTTGTACACACACCACGCTGCCAGACACCCTCTGTTGTACACACACCACGCTGCCAGACACCCGCTGTTGTACACACACCACGCTGACAGACACCCTCTGTTGTACACACACCACGCTGCCAGACACCCTCTGTTGTACACACACCACGCTGCCAGACACCCTCTGTTGTACACCACGCTGCCAGACACCCTCTGTTGTACACACACCACGCTGCCAGACACCCTTTGTTGTACACACACCACGCTGTCAGACACCCTCTGTTGTACACACATCACACTGCCAGACACCCTCTGTTGTACACACACCACGCTGCCAGACACCCTCTGTTCTACACACACCATGCTGCCAGACACCCTCTATTCTACACACACCACGCTGCCAGACACCCTCTATTCTACACACATCACGCTGCCAGACACCCTCTGTTCTACACACACACCACGCTGCCAGACACACACTGTTGTACACACACCACGCTGCCAGACACCCTCTGTTGTACACACACCACGCTGCCAGACACCCTCTGTTGTACACCACGTTGCCAGACACCCTCTGTTGTACACACACCACGCTGCCAGACACCCTCTGTTCTACACACCACGCTGCCAGACACCCTCTGTTCTACACACACCACGCTGCCAGACACCCTCTGTTCTACACACAACACGCTGCCAGACACCCTCTGTTCGTCACACACCACGCTGCCAGACACCCTCTGTTCTACACACACCACGCTGCCAGACACCCTCTATTCAACACACACCACGCTGCCAGACACCCTCTATTGTACACACCACGCTGCCAGACACCCCTTATTTTACACACACCACGCTGCCAGACACCCTCTATTCAACACACACCACGCTGCCAGACACCCTCTATTCTACACACACCACGCTGCCAGAGACCCTCTATTCAACACACACCACGCTGCCAGACACCCTCTTTTGTACACACACCACGCTGCCAGACACCCTCAATTCAACACACCACGCTGCCACACACCCTCTATTCAACACACACCACGCTCCCAGACACCCTCTATCTATTCAACACACACCACGCTGCCAGACACCCTCTATTCTACACACACCACGCTGCCAGACACCCTCTATTCTACACACACCACGCTGCCAGACACCCTCTATTCAACACACACCACGCTGCCAGACACCCTCTGTTCAACACACACCACGCTGCCAGACACCCTCTATTCAACACACACCACGCTGCCAGACACCCTCTATTCAACACACACCACGCTGCCAGACACCCTCTGTTCTACACACACCACGCTGCCAGACACCCTCTTTTCAACACACACCACGCTGCCAGACACCCTCTATTCTACACACACCACGCTGCCAACCACCCTCTGTTCTACACACACCACGCTGCCAGACACCCTCTATTGTACACACACACCACGCTGCCAGATACCCCCTATTTTACAGACACCACGCTGCCAGACACCCTCTATTCAACACACACCATGCTGCCAGACACCCTCTATTCTACACACACCACGCTGCCAACCACCCTCTATTGTACACACACACCACGCTGCCATACACCCTCTATTGTACACACACACCACGCTGCCAGACACCCCCTATTTTACAGACACCACGCTGCCAGACACCCTCTATTCAACACACACCATGCTGCCAGACACCCTCTATTCTACACACACCACGCTGCCAACCACCCTCTGTTGTACACACACCACGCTGCCAGACACCCTCTATTCAACACACACCACGCTGCCAGACACCCTCTATTCAACACACACCACGCTGCCAGACACCCTCTATTCAACACACACCACGCTGCCAGACACCCTCTATTCAACACACACCACGCTGCCAGACACCCTCTATTCAACACACACCACGCTGCCAGACACCCTCTGTTCTACACACACCACGCTGCCAGACACCCTCTGTTCTACACACACCACGCTGCCAGATACCCTCTGTTCTACACACACCACGCTGCCAGATACCCTCTGTTCTACGCACACCACGCTGCCAGACACCCTCTATTCTACACACACCACGCTGCCAGACACCCTCTGTTCTACACACACCACGCTGCCAGACACCCTCTGTTCTACACACACCACGCTGCCAGACACCCTCTGTTCTACACACACCACGCTGCCAGACACCCTCTGTTCTGCACACACAGGTAATTAGGCAGCAGAGTGAGGTACATTGTTGTGCTGATCACCTAATGTTGATACTGCCTGCTACCTAAAACTATCACCTCTTCTAAACATCACCTCTCTTCTTAACATCACTTCTAAACATCACCTCTCTTCTAAACATCACCTCTCTTCTAAACATCACTTCTAAACATCACCTCTTCTAAACGTCACTTCTAAGCATCACCTCTTTTGTAAACCTCACCTCGCCCCTCTTCTAAACCTCGCTTCTCTTCTAAACCTCGCTTCTCTTGTAAACCTCACGTCCCTCTTGTAAACCTCACGTCTCTCTCTTGTAAACCTCACGTCTCTCTCTTGTAAACCTCACGTCTCTCTCTTGTAAACCTCACGTCTCTCTCTTGTAAACCTCACGTCTCTCTCTTGTAAACCTCACGTCTCTCTCTTGTAAACCTCACCTCATCTCTCTTGTAAACCTCACCTCATCTCTCTTGTAAACCTCACCTCATCTCTCTTGTAAACCTCACCTCATCTCTCTTGTAAACCTCACCTCATCTCTCTTGTAAACCTCACCTCACCTCGTAAACCTCGCTTCTCTTGTAAACCTCACGTCTCTCTTGTAAACCTCACGTCTCTCTTGTAAACCTCACGTCTCTCTTGTAAACCTCACGTCTCTCTTGTAAACCTCACGTCTCTCTTGTAAACCTCACGTCTCTCTTGTAAACCTCACGTCTCTCTTGTAAACCTCACCTCACCTCTCTTGTAAACCTCACCTCACCTCTCTTGTAAACCTCACCTCACCTCTCTTATAAACCTCACCTCACCTCTCTTATAAACCTCACCTCACCTCTCTCTCTGTAAACCTCACCTCTCTCTCTCTCTTGTAAACCTCAACTCTCTCTCTCTTGTAAACCTCAACTCTCTCTCTCTTGTAAACCTCACCTCTTTCTCTTGTAAACCTCACCTCTCTTTCTCTTGTAAACCTCACCTCTCTCTCTCTTGTAAACCTCACCTCTCTCTCTCTTGTAAACCTCACCTCTCTCTCTCTTGTAAACCTCACCTCTCTCTCTCTTGTAAACCTCACCTCTCTCTCTCTTGTAAACCTCACCTCTCTCTCTCTTGTAAACCTCACCTCTCTCTCTTGTAAACCTCACCTCTCTCTCTCTTGTAAACCTCACCTCTCTCTCTCTCTTGTAAACCTTACCTCTCTCGTAAACCTCACCTCACCTCTCTTTTTTTATACACAGGGTTTGACAAGTTTGGGTTAAGGATCCCTAGCTTTATTGGCTAGCTATTTACAGGTTAAGAATTCCTAACTTTATTGACAAGCTAAGAGCTGTTACCAACATCAGCTCATTTGAAAGCATTTTTGTCGTTATGAAACATACAAGTAGGGAACAGGATGAAGTTGGAGCTATCTGTGGGTCAGCATTTTCATCTGATCAACTGACTTTATTTCGTTGACATCATAATGCTGTATGAATGTGTTCCAGACCCGAGTCATCCTGGGGATAAATGATCTCAGATGAAGTGATGTTGTGGAGAAGGGTACAGCCAGAGTGAAGTTGCTGCTTTCTGCCCGTCTTGTGGTATAGAAGCTTGCATCACACTGTCCTCGAAGTGGATCCAAGTGACAATACCTTGACAATATTGGCCTTGTACATAACAGTAAGGCCACCCACATCCCTCCTGTGTTGAAGGCTCTGCTGAAATGACATCTATCCAGGATGGGTCCAGGCGAGAGATGAGAAGTCTTGCTCTGTTCTCTACTCTGTCAATCCCTCAAGGAAGGTTCCTTGATGTTGGTGAGGGGCTCTTGATTTAGGGAATTGGATCTGTGCTCCAGTTCCCCCAATTAAGCCTGAATGCCTTCCACATCCCCCCCCCAGGCGCTGTATAATCCTCCGGGTTTAGCGCTTCCCCCTTGATTATAATAATAATAATCTACTCTGTCAAGCAGTCGCAGATGAGAGGGGGGTCAGGCAGACCAAGAAAGTGGAGCACACTCAGGGTGTGAGCGTACTTGTGCCTTATACAGAATCTTGGAACCCCATCCCCCCCCCCTCTCTCTCTCTCTCTTTCTTGTAAACCTCACCTCTTGTGTGATTTTTTTGTAAATGCATTTGGAAAACTGCATTCAAAATGACATAGCAGGTGAGAAGGTCGTAATAGTAGGGAGTATTCAATTTCGGATGCATTACTACTACATTTGCATATAAAAACCGTACCATGCAGTATAGTTACATAAAGAGAGTTCACTGTATATGAAAAATAAATGAAAGCAAAAGGTGAATCACTTTACTGACAGAACTTTAATAATGGATTGTCGGGTACATAATTCATTTATTTCGAGAAGCAGTGTGAGCAGTGAAGCAATTTTTACCACTGTAGTAAGCGGCTTTGTTGAAGTTGGCAGGTGTGTCAATCCCAGGTATTTCCCTTCACAAGGTGGGGTTGACGGGGGTAGTGGTGGTTGAGGGGGTGGAAGGTGGTGGAGGTGGACGGGGGTAGTGGGGGTGGACGGGGGTTTTGGGGGTTGACGTTGGTGGTGGGAAGAGTGGAACTTCCACACACATGAAGACCACTGAGTTATACTAACACTCAGCCACTGTAATCTACAACACTCAGTAGGGCAGCAGTAAGAGGAATGTGATGGACTTACTGATATGATAGGCTGGATATGATAGGCTGGAATACTAAAACCTGCAAGGCAAGAGATGCCGAGCCAGTGATGATAATCATTTACTGCTCGCTAACGTCCCTTGATTTGTACTCCTTAGGAAGTAGGAGAAAAGGATATAATTTCCAGCTGATTTTTTTTTCTTTTTGAGGGATTGGTCCCAGATCTGCAGACAGGTGAGAATCATTCCCTGTGAAAGTAAGAGGATCGACCAACTGTGTAAAATACCCTCAGTGAAACGCAGGGGTACACTAAGAGAAACCTCATTAAGTGAGAAGGGGCCAAGACTTTTCAGTACCCTCCCTTCATATATAAAGGAGATTACAAACAGATCACTGGCTGTCTTGAAAAGAGAATTTGACAAGTGTCTTAGGTCAGTTCCTGATCAGTCGAGTTGTGGTGCATCTTCGTGCGGCTAGCATCAACAGCCTGATTGATCAGGCCATTCACCAGGCGGCCAAGACCCACCATTAATGGTGGTGGTGGGTGCGTTGTACTCACTACTAATAGTGGTAGTGAAGGGATGGTAGTGCCCATTACCCATGGCGATGATGGTGGAAGGGTAGTGGGGACACTACCCATGATGAGACGGCAAATTACAAATTTCATGGACCAACATAACCCAAACCAGCATGGTTTTAGAGCAGGACGATCATGCCTGTCACAGCTGCTGAACCATTATGACAGAATTACGGAGGCACTGGAAGACGACCAAAACGCAGATGTGATTTACACAGATTTTGCAAAAGCGTTTGACAAATGCGATCATGGAGTGATAGCGCACAAAATGATGGCCATGGGCATTACGGGGAAGGTAGACAGATGGATTTTCGGGTTCCTAACACACACACACACACACACACACACACACACACACATGTATAGTTTGCAAAATCATGGAGAAGATTATCAGGAGAAGAGTGGTGGAACACCTAGAAAGGAACGATCTCATCAACAGCAGCCAACATGGTTTCAGGGACGGGAAATCCTGTGTCACAAACCTACTGGAGTTCTATGACATGGTGACAGCAGTAAGACAAGAGAGAGAGGGGTGGGTGGATTGCATTTTCTTGGACTGCAAGAAGGCGTTTGACACAGTTCCACACAAGAGATTGGTGCAAAAACTGGAGGACCAAGCAGGGATAACAGGGAAGGCACTACAATGGATCAGGGAATACTTGTCAGGAAGACAGCAGCGAGTCATGGTACGTGGCGAGGTGTCAGAGTGGGCACCTGTGACCAGCGGGGTCCCGCAGGGGTCAGTCCTAGGACCAGTGCTGTTTCTGGTATTTGTGAACGACATGACGGAAGGAATAGACTCTGAGGTGTCCCTGTTTGCAGATGACGTGAAGTTGATGAGAAGAATTCACTCGATCGAAGACCAGGCAGAACTACAAAGGGATCTGGACAGGCTGCAGACCTGGTCCAGCAATTGGCTCCTGGAGTTCAATCCCACCAAGTGCAAAGTCATGAAGATTGGGGAAGGGCAAAGAAGGCCGCATACGGAGTACAGTCTAGGGGGTCAGAGACTACAAACCTCACTCAAGGAAAAAGATCATGGGGTGAGTATAACACCAGGCACATCTCCTGAAGCGCACATCAACCAAATAACTGCTGCAGCATATGGGCGCCTAGCAAACCTCAGAACAGCATTCCGACATCTTAATAAGGAATCATTCAGGACCCTGTACACCGTGTACGTTAGGCCCATATTGGAGTATGCGGCACCAGTTTAGAACCCACACCTAGCCAAGCACGTGAAGAAACTAGAGAAAGTGCAAAGGTTTGCAACAAGACTAGTCCCAGAGCTAAGAGGTATGTCCTACAAGGAGAGGTTAAGGGAAATCAACCTGACGACACTGGAGGACAGGAGAGATAGGGAGGACATGATAACGACATACAAAATACTGAGAGGAATTGACAAGGTGGACAAAGACAGGATGTTCCAGAGATTGGACACAGTAACAAGGGGACACAGTTGGAAGCTGAAGACACAGATGAATCACAGGGATGTTAGGAAGTATTTCTTCAGCCACAGAGTAGTCAGTAAGTGGAATAGTTTGGGAAGCGATGTAGTGGAGGCAGGATCCATACATAGCTTTAAGCAGAGGTATGATAAAGCTCACGGCTCAGGGAGAGTGACCTAGTAGCGATCAGTGAAGAGGCGGGGCCAGGAGCTCGGACTCGACCCCCGCAACCTCAACTAGGTGAGTACAACTAGGTGAGTACGTACACACACACACACACACACACACACACACACACACACACACACACACACACACACACACAGCCTAGGACAAAATGGTAACTAACACAAACACAAACACACAAACACACACACACACACACACACACACACACACACACACACACACACACACACACACACACACACACAGCGTGGGTTCATGGAAGGCAAATCCTGTATCACAAACCTCCTGGAGTTTTATGACAAGGTAACAGAAGTAAGACACGAGAGAGAGGGGTGGGTAGATTGCGTTTTCCTAGACTGCAGGAAGGCCTTTGACACAGTTCCCCACAAGAGATTAGTTCTGAAGCTGGAGGATCAGGCGCATGTAAAAGGGAGGGCACTGCAATGGATAAGGGAATACCTGACAGGGAGGCAGCAACGAGTCATGGTACGTGAAGAGGTATCACAGTGGGCGCCTGTTACGAGCGGGGTCCCACAGGGGTCAGTTCTAGCACCAGTGCTATTTTTGATATATGTGAACGACATGATGGAAGGAATAGACTCTGAAGTGTCCCTGTTCGCAGATGACGTGAAGTTGATGAGAAGAATTAAATCGGACGAGGATGAGGCAGGACTGCAAAGAGACCTGGACAGGCTGGACATGTGGTCCAGTAACTGGCTTCTCGAATTCAATCCAGCCAAATGCAAAGTCATGAAGATTGGGGAGGGGCAAAGAAGACCGCAGACAGAGTATAGGCTAGGTGGACAAAGACTACAGACCTCACTCAGGGAGAAAGACCTTTGGGTGACCATAATACCGAGCACATCACCGGAGGCACACATCAACCAAATAACTGCTGCAGCATACGGGCGCCTGGCAAACCTGAGAATAGCGTTCCGATACCTTAATAAGGAATCGTTCAAGACACTGTACACTGTGTATGTTAGGCCCATACTGGAGTATGCAGCACCAGTCTGGAACCCACACCTGGTCAAGCACGTCAAGAAGCTAGAGAAAGTACAAAGGTTTGCAACAAGGCTAGTCCCAGAGCTCAAGGGAATGTCGTACGAGGAAAGGTTAAGGGAAATCGGACTGACGACACTGGAGGACAGAAGGGTCAGGGGAGACATGATAACGACATACAAGATACTGCGGGGAATAGACAAGGTGGACAGAGATAGGATGTTCCAGAGAGGGGACACAGGGACAAGGGGTCACAACTGGAAGCTGAAGACTCAGACGAGTCACAGGGACGTTAGGAAGTATTTCTTCAGTCATAGAGTTGTCAGCAAGTGGAATTGCCTAGCAAGTGAAGTAGTGGAGGCAGGAACCATACATAGTTTTAAGAAGAGGTGTGACAAAGCTCAGGAAGCAGAGAGAGAGAGGACCCAGTAGCGATCAGTGAAGAGGCGGGGCCAGGAGCTGAGTCTCGACCCCTGCAACCACAATTAGGTGAGTACAATTAGGTGAGTACACAACACAAAATGTGAACAGATCCAGCATCAACGAGGTCAAAAGCTCAGTACCCCAAGGCACTGTCTGGCACCTCTGCTGTTTCTCATCCTCTTAACAGACATAGATAAAAACACCCGTCATACTTTTGTATAATCATTTACAGATGACACTAAAATAAGCATGAAAGTCAGCACGGTAGAGGACACTGAAAAATTACAGGAAGACATAAACAGGGTTTTCCAGTGGGCAGTGGAAAACATGACGTTCAATGGTGATAAGTTCCAGCTGCTTAGGTATGGAAAGAATGAAGACCTCAAAAGGAACACTATATACAAAACTCAAGAGTGTCACCAAATAGAACATAAGGAACACGTAACAAGACCTGGGAATAATGGTGTCAGCTGACATTTCTTTTAAGGAACATAACACAAAGATCACGACAGCCAGGAAGATGACTGGGTGGGTATTGAGAACTTTCAAAACAAGGGAAATAATGCCGATGGTGACACTCCCTCACTTAGAATATTGCTCAGTTCTGACGGCCCCGTTCAAAGCAGGAGAAATATCGGAGCTGGAACAAATACAGAGATCGTTTACGGGTCACATTGAGCCAGTAAAGCACCCAAATTACTGGGAACGCCTTCAGGTCTTGAACATGGACTCATTGGAGCGGAGAGAGAGACACGATAATATATACCTGGAAAATGCTCGAGGGCCTGGTCCCAAATCTGTACACTGCCATAACAATATACTTGAGTGAGAGAGATAGGAGGAAGTGTAAAATAAACCCAGTGAGGAGCAGGGGTGTGGTGGGGACAGTAAGGAAACACTGTGTCAACATCTAGGGTCCCAGTTTATTTAATATCTTACCAGAAGATATCAGACACACGGCTGGACCAAGTGCAGAAGCCTTCAAGAGGAAACTGGACAAATATCTTCATCAGGCATTACCAGTAGACCCCTGGTTGTCTTCAGGAGGGAGCTGGACTGATATCTAAAGTCGGTGCCGGATCAGCCGGGCTGTGGTTCGTACGTTGGACTTACGTGCAGTCAGCAGTAACAGCCTCGTTGATCAGGCCCTGATCCACCGGGAGGCCTGGTCATGGACCGGGCCGCGGGGGCGTCGATCCCCGGAATGCCCTCCAGGTAGACTCCAGGTAGGTAGGTGCCAGATTAACCAGGCTGTGATGGATATGTGGGGCAGTGGGCCTCCACCAGCAACAGCCTGGTTGATCAGACAAGCACCGGACGAGCCTGGCCCATGGCCGGGCTCTAAGAGTAGTTAGACTCGAATCTCTTCAGAGGTAAAGGTATATCAAAGGTATGGTGGCGATAGAGGAAGGGTAGTGCCTATTATTCATGGTGGAGGAAGGATGGTATTACCTACTACATGGTGAAGGAGAGATGGTAGTACCCACTACATGGTGGAGGAGGGATGGTAGTACCCACTGCATGGTGGAGGATGGATGGTAGTACGCACTACATGGTGGAGGATGGATGGTAGTACCCACTACATGGTGGAGGAAGGATGGTAATGGCCACTACATGGTGGAGGAGGATGGTAGTGGCCACTACATGGTGGAGGAAGGATGGTATTGCCCACGACATGGTGGAGGAAGGATGGTAGTGGCCACTACATGGTGGAGGAAGGATGGTAGTGGCCACTACATGGTGCAGGAAGGATGGTAGTGGCCACTACATGGTGCAGGAAGGATGGTAGTGGCCACTACATGGTGGAGGAAGGATGGTAGTGGCCACTACATTGTGGAGGAAGGATGGTAGTGGCCACTACATGGTGCAGGAAGGATGGTAGTGGCCACTACATGGTGCAGGAAGGATGGTAGTGGCCACTACATGGTGCAGGAAGGATGGTAGTGGCCACTACATGGTGGAGGA
This sequence comes from Cherax quadricarinatus, assembly GCF_038502225.1. Classification (NCBI taxonomy): domain Eukaryota; kingdom Metazoa; phylum Arthropoda; class Malacostraca; order Decapoda; family Parastacidae; genus Cherax; species Cherax quadricarinatus. The sequence continues at coordinate 35,543,636 of NC_091317.1, read as the reverse complement.
AGGATGGTAGTGGCCACTACATGGTGGAGGAAGGATGGTAGTGGCCACTACATGGTGGAGGAAGGATGGTAGTGCCCACTATATGGTGGAGGTAGTATGGTAGTACCCACTGCATGGTGGAGGAAGGATGGTAGTGCCCACTACATGGTGGAGGAAGGATGGTAGTGCCCACTACATGGTGGAGGAGGTATGGTAGTGGCCACTACATGGTGGAGGAAGGATGGTAGTGGCCACTACATGGTGGAGGAAGGATGGTAGTGGCCACTACATGGTGGAGGAAGGATGGTAGTGGCCACTACATGGTGGAGGAAGGATGGTAGTGCCCACTACATGGTGGAGGAAGGATGGTAATACCCGCTACATTGTAGAGGACGTATAGTAGTACTCGCTAAATGGTGGAGGAAGGATGGTAGTGCCCACTACATAGTGGAAGAAGGATGGTAGTAGTGGCCACTACATGGTGGAGGAAGGATGGTAGTGGCCACTACATGGTGGAGGAAGGATGGTAGTGCCCACTACATGGTGGAGGAAGGATGGTAGTGCCCACTACATGGTGGAGGAAGGATGGTAGTGCCCACTACATGGTGGAGGAAGGATGGTAGTGCCAACTACATGGTGGAGGAAGGATGGTAGTGGCCACTACATGGTGGAGGATGGATGGTAGTCCTCACTACATGGTGGAGGATGAATGATAGTGCCCACTACATGGTGGAGGAAGGATAGTAGTGCCCACTACGTAGTGGAGGAGGGATGGTAGTGTCCACTACATGGAGGAGGTATGGTAGTGGCCACTACATGGTGGAGGAAGGATGGCAGTGGCCACTACATGGTGGAGGAAGGATGGTAGTGCCCACTACATGGTGGAGGAAGGATGGTAGTGCACACTACATGGTGGAGGAGGTATGGTAGTGGCCACTACATGGAGGAGGTATGGTAGTGGCCACTACATGGTGGAGGTATGGTAGTGGCCACTACATGGAGGAGGTATGGTAGTGGCCACTACATGGAGGAGGAATGTAGTGGCCACTACATGGTGGAGGAGGTATGGTAGTGGCCACTACATGGAGGAGGTATGGTAGTGGCCACTACATGGAGGAGGAATGTAGTGGCCACTACATGGTGGAGGAGGTATGGTAGTGGCCACTACATGGAGGAGGTATGGTAGTGGCCACTACATGGAGGAGGTATGGTAGTGGCCACTACATGGAGGAGGTATGGTAGTGGCCACTACATGGAGGAGGTATGGTAGTGGCCACTACATGGAGGAGGTATGGTAGTGGCCACTACATGGAGGAGGTATGGTAGTGGCCACTACATGGAGGAGGTATGGTAGTGGCCACTACATGGAGGAGGTATGGTAGTGACCACTACATGGTGGAGGAAGTATGGTAGTGACCACTACATGGTGGAGGAGGTATGGTAGTGACCACTACATGGAGGAGGTATGGTAGTGACCACTACATGGAGGAGGTATGGTAGTGGCCACTACATGGAGGAGGTATGGTAGTGACCACTACATGGAGGAGGTATGGTAGTGGCCACTACATGGAGGAGGTATGGTAGTGGCCACTACATGGAGGAGGTATGGTAGTGACCACTACATGGAGGAGGTATGGTAGTGGCCACTACATGGAGGAGGTATGGTAGTGGCCACTACATGGTGCAGGAAGGATGGTAGTGGCCACTACATGGAGGAGGTATGGTAGTGGCCACTACATGGAGGAGGTATGGTAGTGGCCACTACATGGAGGAGGTATGGTAGTGGCCACTACATGGAGGAGGTATGGTAGTGACCACTACATGGAGGAGGTATGGTAGTGGCCACTACATGGAGGAGGTATGGTAGTGGCCACTACATGGAGGAGGTATGGTAGTGACCACTACATGGAGGAGGTATGGTAGTGGCCACTACATGGAGGAGGTATGGTAGTGGCCACTACATGGAGGAGGTATGGTAGTGGCCACTACATGGAGGAGGTATGGTAGTGGCCACTACATGGAGGAGGTATGGTAGTGGCCACTACATGGAGGAGGTATGGTAGTGACCACTACATGGAGGAGGTATGGTAGTGGCCACTACATGGAGGAGGTATGGTAGTGGCCACTACATGGAGGAGGTATGGTAGTGGCCACTACATGGTGGAGGAGGTATGGTAGTGGCCACTACATGGTGGAGGAGGTATGGTAGTGGCCACTACATGGAGGAGGAGGTATGGTAGTGGCCACTACATGGAGGAGGTATGGTAGTGGCCACTACATGGAGGAGGTATGGTAGTGGCCACTACATGGAGGAGGTATGGTAGTGGCCACTACATGGAGGAGGTATGGTAGTGGCCACTACATGGAGGAGGTATGGTAGTGACCACTACATGAGGTATGGTAGTGGCCACTACATGGAGGAGGTATGGTAGTGGCCACTACATGGAGGAGGTATGGTAGTGGCCACTACATGGAGGAGGTATGGTAGTGACCACTACATGAGGTATGGTAGTGGCCACTACATGGAGGAGGTATGGTAGTGGCCACTACCCATGCAGTCTACTCACCTATATGGTAAGTAAAGTTGTGGCGTCAGGTTAAACTTTTAACAACAATGTTCAATACTTAACTAATTCTTTCATCTGTTATATCCACTTTTAAATTGAATTAGTATTTCTCCCTCACTGGCTTTCTGTATTTCATTTAACTTGTTTTTTCTCTCTGATGAATGTTATTTAAAACTAAGATAAGAACGTAAGATGTGTTTAATTCAAAATTTTGTTATTGCCTAACAATTTACCTGGTTTTACCTGTGACTGCCTTAGAGGGTTCTTCAACCTTGGAAACCTCTCGGCTGTGCCTAAGACCAGGCTTCACTCTTGACCCCCTGGTCAACCAGGTTATTTGTGTTAACAGTCTGCCGTCCCACATACCCATCACAACTTATCTGATCCACCCTTTGTAGAAACTTGTTTAATTTCTTGGAAAATTCCATCTTTCCACACATTAAAACTTGAAGTTAAGAAGCACCTGTAGACTTGAACTATTAACCACCTGAGGTTAGTACACTGATGATGTCAAACACGAGTCAGTGTTGAGCAACTCACTAAACCAAAGTAGCATGGAGAATGCAATGAAAAAAATTCCTTGTGAAAATCACATATCATATAAATGACGTGAGTATTAATGCTACAAAATTCGAAGAAGAAATATAAAACCTGCCACTCAAGCAGCACCTGGACTAAATTCATTTAATTCCTTTTATATAAAGATGTGCAAAATATCGCTTACAAAAGCATCCAATATTTTTTGGAGGAAGAGCCTGGATGTAGGTGAAGTACCAGAGACTTTAAAGACACTTTTTACTACTATAAGTAGAATGTTTCAGTGGTAATAAACAGCAAAACTCTTCATTAGCAAAGTAAAAAGTTCATCACAAGGCATGGTGCTGGTGCCTTTACTGTTTCTTATCTTAACAACGGACATAAAACCTCTCGTTACTGTTTTCTATCTTCTTTTGTAAATAATACCAAAGTAAGCGGTAGAAGATACGGAAGAATTGCAAGAAGATAAAAGTATAGTCTTCCAGTGGGTAAGTTCCAGCTACTGAGATATGGAATGAATGAAGAGCTCAAAAGGGATACCCCCTCAAGGAAGGTTCCTTGATGTTGGTGAGGGGCTCTTGATTTAGGGAATTGGATCTGTGATCCAGTTCCCCGAATTAAGCCTGAATGCCTTCCTCATCCCCCCCCTCCCGTAGGCGCTGTATAATCCTCCGGATTTAGCGCTTCCCCCTTGATTATAATAATCAAAAGGGATACTGTATATAAAATACAAGGAATACCAAATAGAACGAAAGGAACGTGAATGATTTGGGTGTAATAATGTCTGATGACCTTTCAAGGAACACAAAAAGGCAAATATCACTTCTGTTTCTTATCCTCGTGGTAGACACAGAAAAAAGCGCCCATCACAGTTTTTGTATCGCTGTTTGCAGGTGACACCAAAATAAGTATGAAAGTCACCTTGGTAGAAGACACTGAAAATTTACAAAAAAAAAATGTCTAAGAAATTCCTAAACCTGTGCCTCCTTGATCACAGGCGGGAGAGATACATGATTATATACATCTGGAAAATCCTAGAGGGATTAGTACCAAACTTACACACGAAAATCACTCCCTGTGAAAGCAAAAGACTCGGCAGACGATGCAACATCCCCCAATGAAAAGCAGGGGTGCCACTAGCACGATAAGACACACAGCAGTAAGTGTCAGGGGTCCAAGACTGTTCAACTGCTTCCCAGCATACATGAGAGGAATTACCAATAGACCCCTGGCTGTCTTGAAGGCACTGGACAGGCACCTAAAGTCAGTACCTGACCAACCGGGCGCTGGTTCGTACGTCGGGTTGCGTGCGGCCATCAGTAACAGCCTGGTCGATCAGGCTGTGATCCACCATGAGGCCTGTTCACAGACCGGACCGCGGGGGCGCTGACCGCTGAAATCCTCTCCAGATATGCTCCAGGGTTTTGCATTGGGCAGTGGAGAACATGACGTTCAATGGTGATAATTTCCAACTACTAAGATATGGAAAGAATTAAGAACTCATAAGTGACACTGTATGCAAAACCCAAGAGAATCATCAAATAGAACGAAAATAACTCGTGAAATACTTGGGTATAATTATGTCGGCTGATCTTTCTCTTAAAGAACACAGGCAAATGCCACGACAACCAGGAAGACGACGGGGTAGATAATGAGAACTTTCAAAACAAGGGAAATAATACCATTGGAAACGCTTCAGATTGCTTGTGCTGTCTGGTTTAGAATATTGTTCGGTACTGACGGCTCTATACAGGGCAGGTGATGTAAAAGATGGAAGAGAATAAAGGTATATCAAAGGTATCCCGGATAAAGCTAATAAATAATTTTAATTACTGGGAACACCTGAGTTTCCCACAATAACATAATATTGTATCATTCTAAGGGCCAGAATATTTAATGCCTTACCAGAAGATATTACAAACACTGCTGGGACACGTGTACAAGTCTTCAAGAGGAAACTGGACTAGTATCTCCACCAGGCGCCAGGTCAACCAAACTGTGATGGATATGTGGGGGCAGCGTACCTCCAGCAGCAACAGCCTGGTTGACCAGGCCCAGACAAGCACGAGACAAGCCTAGTCCAGGGCCGGGCTGCAAGAGTAAGGAAACTCTCGAAACCATCAAAGGTATAATGGTACCCAAGTGGTGGTGGTGGAAATGGGTACTATATTCTGCAGCAGCGGCGGCCGCCGCCACCCGCTGCCGCCGTCATCACCACAGGCACCACCACCACCAGTCACCACCACCACCACAGTCACCACCACCACCCAGGTAGTGGTCATGGTCTGGTTTTCTTAATGTCAGGAAACATTTGTACCAGTTTGTAAGGTTTTAAGGTAGTGCTTGATTTGACTGAGATGATTGTTGAACATAAAGTTACATCTATTGACTTACTAGCATAATAACTAGACTCTAATTTCCAGTTTTCACTGCCAAAATTTCTACTAGTGTAAATTATTCGTTTACAAAAATTGGTGGAAAAGTGATCTTTTAACATTGACAATATTGAGAAAATGATGGTGAGGATGTAGGAGGGAGAGAAGTGATGACGTCAAAGGTAGCTACAAAATATCCCTGGCACCGGTGTCACCATTGGAAAGTACAGTACATTTTGAAACAACATTGTATCGTAATAACATAGACAACATATTTATTTTCGTTCCTCCAAAGTGTGCAGATGATGATGTGAAGTCTCTGGTGCATCAGTGTTCTCGGCCTATACACAAGTCTGTACTTGAGTGAGTGAGTGAGGGTTCCACACTAGTGCTTCATACTCAAGTATCACTTGCATCACAGTGGTAGAGGAGTCTGGAAGGAAACTACCACCATTTCTGAAGGTCATTGTTATATTTTTTAGTCTAGCATGTGCTGTTGATGTTAGTGTTTGTGTCTTTCATGAGATTTTCTTTTTTTCATTTGTTGCTCGTTACATTTCGAGGATTACAAGAAATTGTCTATTACGGTCGCAAGGAAAATGTAAGGCTGGAAAAAAGGAACTTTGCAAACAATATGCAATATATTCTCTCGTAATTGGAATATTGTTATTAACCAGTATTAAGGCACGTGAAATTGCACTTAGGCGATTGTTGGTAATTGCCTGCTTGGTAGAAAAATGTTCATATTAAGTGTGTGGATGCTGCGTAGCTGCAAGGGTTAGGTGATACTGGTACAGGTATTATGACGACAGTGATTGCTGAGTCGACTAGGAAATGTACAGAGAACATTTACTGTTTGGATACCCATTGAAACCCCTGAACTACTTGGAACGTTTCAGAACATTAGAGTCTAAAATGTACTCTAGCAGGGAGAAGATAGCGATACCTGATAATATACACATGGAAGACACCGGAGGATCAGGTGTAACTTACTGGGGTGAGAGGTATGTGGAGGCAATGTACAATATACCCATTGAATGCAGGGGCTCTGGTGGTTAACGCTCTCGCTTCACACGGTGAGGGCCTGGGTTCGATTCCCACAGAGTAGAAACATTGGACGTGTTTCTTTCCACCTGTTGTCTATGTTCCCCATCAGTAAAATGGGTACCTGGGTGTTAGTCGACTGGTGTGGGTCGCATCCTGGGACACTGACCTAAGGAGGCCTGGTCACAGACCGGGCCGCGGGGGCGTTGACCCCCGGAACTCTCTCCAGGTAAACTCCAGGTAAACTCCAGGTGTGTTGTAGACATAGGCAGCAATGCCTGGTTGACCAGGCATTTAACCAGGAAGTCTGGCATCAGGCAGTGCTGCAAGTGTAGATAAACCCTTGAAACAGGTCACAGGTATACACCAGGGATGGTGAACTTAGAGGAGTCACAAAAGGTTTCTGGCGGGTACTGAATACCTATGTCAAGTAGTTAGTAACAGTTGACTGCTTTGTGTTAGAAATTATTCTTTAATGGGTAAGTGTATGTAATTTGTTGTAAGAGTGGCAGTTAAACATGTTATAGCGGTAATAGTAGGTGTTACCAGGTACAATAACAGAGGTAATCTTGGCAGGCTGGAGGGTGTGATGGAAGAGTGGCAAGACTAAACCCATCATTCCCTGAACAAATGTCACCTGTTAAAGGGTAAAGTGTTCCTTCCTTCCTCCCTTACGCGTTTTGTGCACACTGGTTAAAGTTTGTACTCACCGTTGAAGGTAATTATTGTGTACTTGTGAACGAAGGGAAAACTTTAACAAGATGTAAATTATTTCTGTAAAATCTTAAGGATCCAAGACTTTCCGGAATCCTTCGTTCATACAAGATGAAATTTAATGTTTCTCAAGTTAGTTCCTGGTCAGCCAACCTTTGGTGTCTATATTAGACTGGTAATCAGACTGCTGCTAGCACCAGCAGTTTGACTGATCAGGTCATCAAGCAGGAAACCTTATCTAGGACAGAGCTGCTGGAGCGATGACTCTAGGTATCAACAAGAGGTAGTAGAGAGTGAGCTCTGCTAATATCCACTCGTTAGTAAACCAACTGTTCTCGCACTCCACGTTCTTTTCTAAACGATCTTTAATTGGTATATCAACATATTTGTCTTAGGAGGACCGTCTGCTATATTGTGGGTGTTCACAAGCGTAGTGGTGGCATGTTAAGAACGTTGCTGTCAGTTTGTTAACACTGATCACAATCACGTATTGTACTCGTTATTGTACATCTAGAGAATGAACAAAGAAATTTCACTGCTCGTGTAAATTCAGTTCTTTTAATTTCAGAGTGCAGAAAGTACACTCAGAGACAATTTAATATACATGTAGCCCTCTAGACTTTTCAGCAACTTCACAAAAGACATGGGCGAAATTAAGATAAACACTGACAAGTTCCTGGCGAAAATTTCCGAGTAGCCAGATTTTTAGTACCCAGGTAGGACTGCGTGCAGCGAGCACCAACAGCCTCGCTGGTCAGGTTAGTAGCAGGAAGGTCTAAAGTGAGATCGGATTGAAGGAACGATGATCTCTGATACCATCTTCAGCAAACCTGTAAGTACCTACCTATTTCTTGGTTCCTAGGATCATCGCTCTGCAGCACGCTCTACCTTGGTGGTTTCAGTTGACTTAAGTTATGCTTATTAAGTTATTTATCTCTTAGTGCACTTATTGCAGTCCAGATTTTCACCGGGAGTGTTTTACCTCCCAGGCTCGCAAGGAGTTACCTCAGTGTGCAGATTTACAAATACACTTTCAAGTATTCTCCAGACATAACTTTTTGTTTTCTTCTCTGATACTTCAGGGAGTTTGGGGAGACCTGGTCTGGGACCGGGCCGCGGAGACGTTGACACCAGGAATTGTCTTTAGGGTCGTTGTCACTGTGCATGTTCTCAGTCCCCAGGTGGTGCTTTATCAGTCGCCTTGGTTGTTCTCAATCTTTGTGCACGATCAGATGTCGGAGTAGAGAGCAAGGTTGGAATCCACTCACTGGTGAGTGACAGTGTCATTGTGAACCAGGTGCGGTGACCAGGTGTGTGCTGGAGTGTCGCTGACAGGTTCCTGTTACATGACACACCACCACTGCCTCTCCTTACTCGGTAGCTCTCACGCGAACCCGCGCGCATGTGAGCGCATGTCCACTCACACTCGCAGATACATAATCCGTAATAAGAAAGACATAACTAAGAGATAAAAAACAAATCTTTAGAGGAATCGATAGGGCACATAGGTATAGATGAGCCATACAGATATATAGAAGCTTTGTATTTCGTCTCAAGATCATTCAAATATGGAAGGATTTGGATGAGGCATTGTTGCGGATATACTCAACACAGTTTCAGGAGTAGATATAATAAGGCCTAAGAGGACAGATATAATTTTTATTGATCCTAATAGTCTTAGAAGGCGGGAAGGAGCCGAGTTTCCACCCCATACAAACACTGTTAAGTGAGTACCCTCACAGATAAATGCACAGTCGCACCCTTCCCTAACCCATGCGCGCGCGCACGTGCACATTTCAACACACACAAACATGTACCTATATGAACAGAGAATGAGTCTGTGAGTCTGTCTTGTCAGTCTGTCTGTGCAGTCATGTACTAGAGAGCCATATATTACTCTATGTAAGTAATGAGTAACATTTCCCGAGAACATTTGAGTGCCAGTCATATGGTGTGTTGTCCTCTGATGTACATCATTCACAGTGATAAAGAAGTATGAGTAACAAGAAACTTCACGAACATTCACCAGGATTAAAAATCTGAAACCAATCGGACAAAGCGCTCTGTAATAATAAACGAAAATCTTGGAGTAGGTTAGAAGACACGAACACTGTAGTTGAGGCTGTGACCGGCTCTGACATAAAGTCGTATAGTATTTAAGGGTTCGCCCCACTCATGAAAATTTAAAACGCCATAAAAAAGCGTTTTTTATTTAAAGCAGATGTTTAGTGGACATGAGTTCAAGAAGATACATAAAGCAAAGCTGGAATACTCTCACGTCATACCGCGAGCTGCTGCAAGCAGTGCTGCAGCATAAACTAGAAATTTTAATTGAGTCAACATTTGCACAACCCAAGACAGTACAAAGACCCTCGTAGTGTGTTGGTACAGGACAACCTTCACAGTCAGCCAGGTAGACCAGTACCAGCCAGGTAGACCAGTACCAGCCAGGTAGATCAGTACCACCCAGGTAGACCAGTACCACCCAGGTAGACCAGTACCAGCCAGGTAGACCAGTACCAGCCAGGTAGACCAGTACCACCCAGGTAGGCCAGTACCAGCCAGGTAGACCAGTACCAGCCAGGTAGACCAGTACCAGCCAGGTAGACCAGTACCACCCAGGTAGACCTGTACCACCCAGGTAGACCAGTACCACCCAGGTAGACCAGTACCACCCAGGTAGACCAGTACCAGCCAGGTAGACCAGTACCAGCCAGGTAGACCAGTACCACCCAGGTAGGCCAGTACCAGCCAGGTAGACCAGTACCAGCCAGGTAGACCAGTACCAGCCAGGTAGACCAGTACCAGCCAGGTAGACCAGTACCAGCCAGGTAGACCAGTACCACCCAGGTAGACCAGTACCACCCAGGTAGACCAGTACCAGCCAGGTAGACCAGTACCAGCCAGGTAGACCAGTACCAGCCAGGTAGACCACTACCAGCCAGGTAGACCACTACCAGCCAGGTAGACCACTACCAGCCAGGTAGACAAATACGATGACATTAATGAATACAGAAATACAAAGTAACATTCATACCAATACAAAGGGAATATTTTATACAAACATTTTTATTCAGTAATAATATTAAAGGGAAGAGGTGTAAACCAAGCCAGACTTCCACCTCAGTATAAACAACCTCAAAAATAAACTATAAAGGTTAAAAAAAAATGTGAAATTAAGGAAGCTTATTACAACTGGAATTGCCTGGAAGATGAGCCAGTGTGACCATATATTATTTCTTTAAGAAAAATTGTTTCTTAGAAAGACTACCTCTTATTTTAGAAGTCTGGGAAAATAGTGAGAATAGTGCAAGAGAGTGTAAACTGATAAGATGCAGGAAAAACCGAACTGAAGAAAAGTCACAAACCCAGAAGAAAACCACTAAGTAGTAACACATACGGAAATGCAAGAAAAGTTATCAACTGGTGTAAAACAGAGAAACTCAGAGAAACACTTTATTTGAGAGACTGTCACAGCTAGAGGTAACACGAGGCACATGTTTACATAGTATGCCAAAAGAATATATAAATATGGATTTGAACGTTATTATAAACAAGACAGAAAATACAGAAATATTGTAGGAACAGTAAAGTGGGACTCTGGGAGAGTGCAGATTCTCTTACCCGGAGATGTGGGAAGATTCACAGTTGTAGTGAACTGATGTATCAAGAAGTAATATAGTGGAAGTTCTTGTAGTACAGGTGTAGAATAAATACCTGGTAATTTTCCTCGTATACAAGGCAACAACAACAAGAGTTTACTGAATAAAACACAGTATGCAATTTACGGCATTTATTGTCTTATTCACACAGTCTTATTTACATACCTGTCGGTATATTTTACCATAGATATTCAGAGGAATTTACTGAATACGTAAGATAGGTCTTGGAAGCCTTGAATATCCTCTACCAGAATTTATTCTTCTGGAAAACTTGTTGGTGACGTAAAAGGGAAGTGGGTTGACAACAACATTGTACCGGGAAGTATTCTAGCTAAGCAAGTTCATATTTGACAACTCTGGTGACTACAACAAAGTTTACATTGAACCTACTAAAAGTGTAAATACGCTAAATTTAATCTTAAACAATGAGGAGATTATCAGGGACAATTTCCAAGTGCAGACAGACGTACATACACTTGTTGAGATGTTCAGCATGAGATGTTCATTACAGTTTTCACAGTCATGGAATTGACTGAGAGAACATTAACAAGAAACACTCAGACATACTACAGGAAATTCTCTAAGTACACTAATCCAAAACTAGTAAAGAAAAAAAATCCAGAGTTCAAAATCGTAAGTGTGCTTATGTCTCGCTGAAAGCCTATAATCACACACAGACCTACAAGAAAGAAAAGACCGCGAAACTGCTTAAGTAAAATGTTATAAGAAAATAAAGAAAATTTACACCAAGAAATTATTGACATGAGACAAAACCATTCGAGAAATGAGAAAAATTTTCCCCCAAAATTCACATGAGGAATATATATGGAAGTGGAAAAACCACTCAGAGGAGAGTCATATACACATGACAAATATATCAGTGAAATCTTGAAAGAATAATAGGAATCTTATGGCTGTCATGAGGCTTAAAGACCATCAGGGTTTTAAATAAACTTTCTTACCCTTCACATTATATATCAGATATTAACACACATCGTGCAGATTTTCAACGAGAAACACGCAACAAGCTTACACACTCAGCACCTGGGTAAGCTTCTTCAAATATATGGTTTATCAAGAAACGTAAGGTACTGTTATCAAGAGTATCCGGTGTATATTGGAGAAGGAAATTAGACTTCAGGGATTCCTTCTGAAGCTTAAGAATACAGAGAGAGCACCTTGCAACAGACGAGCCTGGCCCATGGCCGGGCTCCGCAAGTGGAGGCTCTCGAAACTCATCAAAGGTTGCACAAAGGTGAAGGTTACCGAGTCTTGAGGCGCCAACTTACTGACTTTATGGAAAAGCATGACCTAAAAAAATAATGTATAATAATAATGAAAATAACGATTGATGGTGGTGAGGTTGTAGTGTGAGAGTACAATGTTATGCTTGATGGTGGTGAGGTTATAGTGTGAGTACAATGTTATGCTTGATGGTGGTGAGGTTGTAGTGTGAGAGTACAATGTTATGCTTGATGGTGGTGAGGTTATAGTGTGAGTACAATGTTATGCTTGATGGTGGTGAGGTTGTAGTGTGAGAGTACAATGTTATGCTTGATGGTGGTGAGGTTGTAGTGTGAGAGTACAATGTTATGCTTGATGGTGGTGAGGTTGTAGTGTGAGAGTACAATGTTATGCTTGATGGTGGTGAGGTTGTAGTGTGAGAGTACAATGTTATGCTTGATGGTGGTGAGGTTGTAGTGTGAGAGTACAATGTTATGCTTGATGGTGGTGAGGTTGTAGTGTGAGAGTACAATGTTATGCTTGATGGTGGTGAGGTTGTAGTGTGAGAGTACAATGTTATGCTTGATGGTTACCTGGAGGTTACCTGGAGGTTATTCCGGGGATCAACGCCCCCGCGGCCCGGTCCACGACAAGGCCTCCCGATGGATCAGGGCCTGATCAACTAGGCTGTTACTGCTGGCCGCACGCAGTCCGACGTACGAGCCACAGCCCGGCTGATCCGGCACCGACTTTAGGTATCTGTCCAGCTCTCTCTTGAAGGCAGCCAGGGGTTTATTGGCAATTCCCCTAATGCTTGATGGGAGGCTGTTGAACAGTTTTGGGCCCCGGACACTTATGGTGTTTTCTCTTAGTGTACCAATGGCGCCCCTACTTTTTATTGGGGGCATTTTGCATCGCCTGCCCAGTCTTTTACTTTCGTAGGGAGTGATTTCTGTGTGCAGATTTGGGACCATTCCTTCCAAGATTTTCCAAGTGTAGATTATGATATATCTCTCCCTCCTGCGTTCCAACGAGTACAAGTCAAGTGCTTCCAAGCGTTCCCAGTAGTTAAGGTGCTTGACAGAACTTTATACGTGCAGTAAAGGATCTCTGTACACTCTCTAGATCTGCGATTTCACCTGCTTTGTATGGAGATGTTAATGTACAGCAGTATTCCAGCCTAGAGAGAACAAGTGATTTGAAAAGGATCATCATGGGCTTGGCATCTCTCGTTTTGAAAGTTCTCATTATCCATCCTATCATTTTCTTTGCACGTGCGATCGTGGCACTGTTGTGATCCTTGAAAGTGAGATCCTCAGACATTACTACTCCCAGGTCCCTTACATTATTTTTCCGCTCTATTGTATGGCCGGAGTCAGTAGTATACTCTGTTCTAGTTATTATCTCCTCCAGTTTTCCATAACGGAGTAGTTGGAATTTGTCCTCATTGAACATCATATTGTTTACCGTTGCCCACTGGAAAACTTTGTTTATATCTTCTTGGAGGTTAACCGCGTCCTCAGCAGATGACAGCCTCATGCAGATCCTAGTATCATCCGCAAAGGATGATATGGTGCTGTGGTGTATATCTCTGTTTATGTCTGATATGAGGATAAGGAATAAGATGGGGGCGAGTACTGTGCCTTGTGGAACAGAGCTCTTCACTATGGCAGCCTCCGATTTAACTCTGTTGACCACTACTCTTTGTGTTCGATTTGTTAGGAAGTTGAAGATCCATCTCCCCACTTTCCCAGTTATTCCTTTAGCACGTATTTTATGAGCTATTACGCCATGATCGCATTTGTCAAATGCTTTTGCAAAGTCTGTGTATATTACATCTGCATTCTGATTTTCTTCCAGTGCATCCAAGGCCATGTCATAGTGATCCAGTAGTTGTGGTGGTGAGGTTGTAGTGTGAGAGTACAATGTTATGCTTGATGGTGGTGAGGTTGTAGTGTGAGAGGTGAGAGTACAATGTTATGCTTGATGGTGGTGAGGTTGTAGTGTGAGAGTACAATGTTATGCTTGATGGTGGTGAGGTTGTAGTGTGAGAGTACAATGTTATGCTTGATGGTGGTGAGGTTGTAGTGTGAGAGTACAATATTATGCTTGATGGTGGTGAGGTTGTAGTGTGAGAGTACAATGTTATGCTTGATGGTGGTGAGGTTGTAGTATGAGAGTACAATATTATGCTTGATGGTGGTGAGGTTGTAGTGTGAGAGTACAATGTTATGCTTGATGGTGGTGAGGTTGTAGTGTGAGAGTACAATGTTTTGCTTGATGGTGGTGAGGTTGTAGTGTGAGAGTACAATGTTATGCTTGATGGTGGTGAGGTTGTAGTGTGAGAGTACAATATTATGCTTGATGGTGGTGAGGTTGTAGTGTGAGTACAATGTTATGCTTGATGGTGGTGAGGTTGTAGTGTGAGAGTACAATGTTATGCTTGATGGTGGTGAGGTTGTAGTGTGAGAGTACAATGTTATGCTTGATGGTGGTGAGGTTATAGTGTGAGTACAATGTTATGCTTGATGGTGGTGAGGTTGTAGTGTGAGAGTACAATGTTATGCTTGATGGTGGTGAGGTTATAGTGTGAGTACAATGTTATGCTTGATGGTGGTGAGGTTGTAGTGTGAGAGTACAATGTTATGCTTGATGGTGGTGAGGTTGTAGTGTGAGAGTACAATGTTTTGCTTGATGGTGGTGAGGTTGTAGTGTGAGAGTACAATATTATGCTTGATGGTGGTGAGGTTGTAGTGTGAGAGTACAATGTTATGCTTGATGGTGGTGAGGTTGTAGTGTGAGAGTACAATGTTATGCTTGATGGTGGTGAGGTTGTAGTGTGAGAGTACAATGTTATGCTTGATGGTGGTGAGGTTATAGCGTGAGTACAATGTTATGCTTGATGGTGGTGAGGTTGTAGTGTGAGAGTACAATGTTATGCTTGATGGTGGTGAGGTTGTAGTGTGTGAGTACAATGTTATGCTTGATGGTGGTGAGGTTGTAGTGTGAGAGTACAATGTTATGCTTGATGGTGGTGAGGTTGTAGTGTGAGAGTACAATGTTATGCTTGATGGTGGTGAGGTTGTAGTGTGAGAGTACAATGTTATGCTTGATGGTGGTGAGGTTGTAGTGTGAGAGTACAATATTATGCTTGATGGTGGTGAGGTTGTAGCGTGAGAGTACAATGTTATGCTTGATGGTGGTGAGGTTGTAGCGTGAGAGTACAATGTTATGCTTGATGGTGGTGAGGTTGTAGCGTGAGAGTACAATGTTATGCTTGATGGTGGTGAGGTTGTAGTGTGAGAGGTGAGAGTACAATGTTATGCTTGATGCTGGTGAGGTTGTAGTGTTAGAGGTGAGAGTACAATGTTATGCTTGATGTACTAACTTATCCTGCTCAATATGTCTGAGTTTGTGTGGGTTTACAGCCTCTAATATATACAAATGTTACATCGTTGTGCTTGTTTGTTCATTTAAGCCAGGTTGCGGATGTGCCTAATATCTGTACGTTATTTATAGTAATAAATGTATATGAAGTGTTTTGTGTGTTGCAACAAGATAAACAAAACAATGGTGTCAAGAATGTTAGCAGTGTTGCAACAAGATAAAACAATGTTGTCAAGAATGTTAGCAGTGTTGCAACAAGATAAACAAAACAATGTTGTCAAGAATGTTAGCAGTGTTGCAACAAGATAAACAAAACAATGTTGTCAAGAATGTTAGCAGTGTTGCAACAAGATAAAACAATGTTGTCAAGAATGTTAGCAGTGTTGCAACAAGATAAACAAAACAATGTCAAGAATGTTAGCAGTGTTGCAACAAGATAAAACAATGTTGTCAAGAATGTTAGCAGTGTTGCAACAAGATAAACAAAACAATGTTGTCAAGAATGTTAGCAGTGTTGCAACAAGATAAACAGAACAATGTTGTCAAGAATGTTAGCAGTGTTGCAACAAGATAAACAAAACAATGGTGTCAAGAATGTTAGCAGTGTTGCAACAAGATAAACAAAACAATGATGTCAAGAATGTTAGCAGTGTTGCAACAAGATAAAACAATGTTGTCAAGAATGTTAGCAGTGTTGCAACAAGATAAACAAAACAATGTTGTCAAGAATGTTAGCAGTGTTGCAACAAGATAAACAAAACAATGTTGTCAAGAATGTTAGCAGTGTTGCAACAAGATTAACAAAACAATGTTGTCAAGAATGTTAGCAGTGTTGCAACAAGATTAACAAAACAATGTTGTCAAGAATGTTATCAGTGTTGCAACAAGATTAACAAAACAATGTTGTCAAGAATGTTAGCAGTGTTGCAACAAGATAAACAAAACAATGTTGTCAAGAATGTTAGCAGTGTTGCAACAAGATAAACAAAACAATGGTGTCAAGAATGTTAGCAGTGTTGCAACAAGATAAACAAAACAATGTTGTCAAGAATGTTAGCAGTGTTGCAACAAGATAAACAAAACAATGTTGTCAAGAATGTTAGCAGTGTTGCAACAAGATAAACAAAACAATGTTGTCAAGAATGTTAGCAGTGTTGCAACAAGATAAACAAAACAATGTTGTCAAGAATGTTAGCAGTGTTTTACATTAATTTTACACAATGTTTTATAAACACATTAATGTTTTAGCGTTATACAATGATGACAGTAAACACAGATTTACAAGTTTTTTACAGGCTGATGTGATGGTGTTAAACATGATATATACTGTTTAGTTCTGTGGTGGGGGTAGTGTGAGGGAGAGGCGATGATGGTGGGGGTAGTGTGAGGGAGAGGCGATGATGGTGGGGGTAGTGTGAGGGAGAGGCGTTGATGGTGGGGGTAGTGTGAGGGAGAGGCGATGATGGTGGGGGTAGTGTGAGGGAGAGGCGATGATGGTGGGGGTAGTGTGAGGGAGAGGCGTTGATGGTGGGGGTAGTGTGAGGGAGAGGCGATGATGGTGGGGGTAGTGTGAGGGAGAGGCGTTGATGGTGGGGGTAGTGTGAGGGAGAGGCGATGATGGTGGGGGTAGTGTGAGGGAGAGGCGATGATGGTGGGGGTAGTGTGAGGGAGAGGCGTTGATGGTGGGGGTAGTGTGAGGGAGAGGCGTTGATGGTGGGGTAGTGTGAGGGAGAGGCGTTGATGGTGGGGGTAGTGTGAGGAAGAGGCGATGATGGTGGGGGTAGTGTGAGGGAGAGGCGTTGATGGTGGGGGTAGTGTGAGGGAGAGGCGTTGATGGTGGGGGTAGTGTGAGGGAGAGGCGATGATGGTGGGGGTAGTGTGAGGGAGAGGCGTTGATGGTGGGGGTAGTGTGAGGGAGAGGCGTTGATGGTGGGGGTAGTGTGAGGGAGAGGCGATGATGGTGGGGGTAGTGTGAGGGAGAGGCGTTGATGGTGGGGGTAGTGTGAGGGAGAGGCGTTGATGGTGGGGGTAGTGTGAGGGAGAGGCGTTGATGGTGGGGGTAGTGTGAGGGAGAGGCGATGATGGTGGGGGTAGTGTGAGGGAGAGGCGTTGATGGTGGGGGTAGTGTGAGGGAGAGGCGTTGATGGTGGGGGTAGTGTGAGGGAGAGGCGTTGATGGTGGGGGTAGTGTGAGGGAGAAGCGATGATGGTGGGGGTAGTGTGAGGGAGAGGCGTTGATGGTGGGGGTAGTGTGAGGGAGAGGCGTTGATGGTGGGGGTAGTGTGAGGGAGAGGCGATGATGGTGGGGGTAGTGTGAGGAAGAGGCGTTGATGGTGGGGGTAGTGTGAGGGAGAGGCGTTGATGGTGGGGGTAGTGTGAGGGAGAAGCGTTGATGGTGGGGGTAGTGTGAGGGAGAGGCGATGATGGTGGGGGTAGTGTGAGGGAGAGGCGTTGATGGTGGGGGTAGTGTGAGGGAGAGGCGATGATGGTGGGGGTAGTGTGAGGGAGAGGCGTTGATGGTGGGGGTAGTGTGAGGGAGAGGCGATGATGGTGGGGGTAGTGTGAGGAAGAGGCGTTGATGGTGGGGGTAGTGTGAGGGAGAGGCGTTGATGGTGGGGGTAGTGTGAGGGAGAGGCGATGATGGTGGGGGTAGTGTGAGGGAGAGGCGATGATGGTGGGGGTAGTGTGAGGGAGAGGCGTTGATGGTGGGGGTAGTGTGAGGGAGAGGCGTTGATGGTGGGGGTAGTGTGAGGGAGAGGCGTTGATGGTGGGGGTAGTGTGAGGGAGAGGCGTTGATGGTGGGAGTAGTGTGAGGAAGAGGCGTTGATGGTGGGAGTAGTGTGAGGAAGAGGCGTTGATGGTGGGAGTAGTGTGAGGAAGAGGCGTTGATGGTGGGGTGGTGGGGGTAGGGAGGAAGGCCGCCCTGATGACTGAGGGAAAAACTGAGAAAGGCAAATAAGGATGGAAGGAGGTGGGAGGGAGGCAGGCGTGGTGGTTGATGGGCGGGGGAAGGAGGGAGGAAGGCAGGCGTTGTGGTTCATAGGCGGGGAGGGAGGAAGGCAGGCGTCGTGGTTGATGGGAGGGGGAGAGAGGATGGCAGGCGTGGTGGTTGATGGGAGGGGGAGAGAGGATGGCAGGCGTGGTGGTTGATGGGCGGGGGGCGAGGATGGCAGGCGTGGTGGTTGATGGGAGGGGGAGAGAGGATGGCAGGCGTGGTAGTTGATGGGAGGGGGAGAGAGGATGGCAGGCGTGGTGGTTGACGGGAAGGGGAGAGAGGATGCCTGGTGTGGTGGTTGATGGGAGGGGGGGAGAGGATGGCTGGCGTGGTGGTTGATGGGAGGGGAGAGAGGATGGCAGGCGTGGTGGTTGATGGGAGGGGGAGAGAGGATGGCAGGCGTGGTAGTTGATGGGAAGGGGAGAGAGGATGGTAGGCGTGGTAGTTGATGGGAAGGGGAGAGAGGATGGCAGGCGTGGTGGTTGATGGGAGGGGGAGAGAGGATGGCAGGCGTGGTAGTTGATGGGAAGGGGAGAGAGGATGGCAGGCGTGGTGGTTGATGGGAGGGGGAGAGAGGATGGCAGCGTGGTAGTTGATGGAAAGGGGAGAGAGGATGGCAGGCGTGGTGGTTGATGGGAGGGGGAATGCTGGCGTGGTGGTTGACGGGAGGGGAGGGGGATGGCAGGCGTGGTGGCAGCTGCTGCCACAAACTAGCTATTCATTGTGGCACTTCCTCACACCTGACACTGCCCCACCTCCCCACAATTGCCCTTGGCACTCCCTCATTGATAATGCTTAACTCGGGCACTCCCTCATTGATAATGTCTAGTCTTTACTCTTGTTTAACTGCAACTCCCTCACATTAAGGAAATACAATGGATTATAGAATAAATAAACTATCACCCGGTAGAATATTGTCTTGACGATCATCCGAACCCGGCCACAGTATCTTTATGCTTGGCGTCTTCACGTGACGTAGTCTTAAACACAACTGTAATCTTAAATAGAACGGTAATAGCTATGTTAAATATAACTGTAATAAGAGAGAACCCCAGGAACCAGTTCAAATATAACTGTAATAACAGAGAGAACCCCAGGAACCAGTTCAAATATAACTGTAATACCAGAGAGAACCCCAGGAACCAGTTCAAATATAACTGTAATACCAGAGAGAACCCCAGGAACCAGTTCAAATATAACTGTAATAAGAGAGAGAACCCCAACAACCAGTTCAAATATAACTGTAATAACAGAGAGAACCCCAAGAACCAGTTCAAATATAACTGTAATAACAGAGAGAACCACAGGAACCAGTTCAAATATAACTGTAATAACAGAGAGAACCCCAAGAACCAGTTCAAATATAACTGTAATAAGAGAGAACCCCAGGACCCAGTTCAAATATAACTGTAATAACAGAGAAAACCCCAGGAACCAGTTCAAATATAACTGTAATAACAGAGAGAACCCCAGGAACCAGTTCAAATATAACTGTAATAACAGAGAGAACCCCAGGAACCAGTTCAAATATAACTGTAATAACAGAGAGAACCCCAAGAACCAGTTCAAATATAACTGTAATAACAGAGAGAACCACAGGAACCAGTTCAAATATAACTGTAATAACAGAGAGAACCCCAAGAACCAGTTCAAATATAACTGTAATAAGAGAGAACCCCAGGACCCAGTTCAAATATAACTGTAATAACAGAGAAAACCCCAGGAACCAGTTCAAATATAACTGTAATAACAGAGAGAACCCCAGGAACCAGTTCAAATATAACTGTAATAACAGAGAGAACCCCAGGAACCAGTTCAAATATAACTGTAATAACAGAGAGAACCCCAGGAACCAGTTCAAATATAACTGTAATAACAGAGAGAACCCCAGGAACCAGTTCAAATATAACTGTAATAACAGAGAGAACCACAGGAACCAGTTCAAATATAACTGTAATAACAGAGAGAACCACAGGAACCAGTTCAAATATAACTGTAATAACAGAGAGAACCCCAGGAACCAGTTCAAATATAACTAATAACAGAGAGAACCCCAGGAACCAGTTCAAATATAACTGTAATAACAGAGAGAACCCCAGGAACCAGTTCAAATATAACTGTAATAAGAGAGAACCCCAGGAATCAGTTCAAATATAACTGTAATAAGAGAGAACCCCAGGAACCAGTTCAAATATAACTGTAATAACAGAGAGAACCCCAGGAACCAGTTCAAATATAACTGTAATAACAGAGAGAACCACAGGAACCAGTTCAAATATAACTGTAATAACAGAGAGAACCCCAGGAACCAGTTCAAATATAACTGTAATAACAGAGAGAACCCCAGGAACCAGTTCAAATATAACTGTAATAACAGAGAGAACCCCAGGAACCAGTTCAAATATAACTGTAATAACAGAGAGAACCCCAGGAACCAGTTCAAATGATCACTTTCTCTCGGTTAAACTGTTAAGTCTGCAATGATTATTATTATTCAGTAAATTTACTACAGAAACTAGGATCTGGTAGTGTCTTAAAGTAACTAATTCTGATCACAACCTAATATAAGTTCAACCTTCGTACACATTGGTCTTCAGCATTAAAATACAAGTCTCGAGGGAATATTCAATAAATTATATTTCAGAAACAAAAACATTAACTAGAATCAAATAAATTATGACTTTATTGAAATATGCTGGGATGAAATGTAACTGACATGATTTTGAACTAGATCTGGAGAGGATGAGTTCAATATTGCTGGAGGTATGTTGAGACATGTACCATCAAGGAAAAGAGAAGATGCAGGTTAGAAAGAGAGGGAGAGGTGTTCCCAGTGATGCAGGTTAGAGGGAGAGGTGTTCCCAGTGATGCAGGTTAGAAAGAGAGGGAGAGGTGTTCCCAGTGATGCAGGTTAGAAAGAGAGGGAGAGGTGTTCCCAGTGATGCAGGTTAGAAAGAGAGGGAGAGGTGTTCCCAGTGATGCAGGTTAGAAAGAGAGGGAGAGGTGTTCCCAGTGATGCAGGTTAGAAAGAGAGGGAGAGGTGTTCCCAGTGATGCAGGTTAGAAAGAGAGGGAGAGGTGTTCCCAGTGATGCAGGTTAGAAAGAGAGGGAGAGGTGTTCCCAGTGATGCAGGTTAGAAAGAGAGGGAGAGGTGTTCCCAGTGATGCAGGTTAGAAAGAGAGGGAGAGGTGTTCCCAGTGATGCAGGTTAGAAAGAGAGGGAGAGGTGTTCCCAGTGATGCAGGTTAGAAAGAGAGGGAGAGGTGTTCCCAGTGATGCAGGTTAGAAAGAGAGGGAGAGGTGTTCCCAGTGATGCAGGTTAGAAAGAGAGGGAGAGGTGTTCCCAGTGATGCAGGTTAGAAAGAGAGGGAGAGGTGTTCCCAGTGATGCAGGTTAGAAAGAGAGGGAGAGGTGTTCCCAGTGATGCAGGTTAGAAAGAGAGGGAGAGGTGTTCCCAGTATAAACAAAGATTACAGAGCATCTCAAAGGCTGAGGAGTTTTTGAAGAACGAAGAGAAATACTGATCATTGAAATGAAATGTGTGTGATGAATGGTTTGAAAAACCGACAAGTTGAAGATTGAGACACTTATGCAGCATATGGGAATCTTTATTCAGGAAACGTTTCGCCACACAGTGGCTTCATCAGTCCAATACAAAGAGGAAGGCGTAAGGAGAGGAGTAGTATGAGGTAATCAGTCCCTCAGCCTGGAGTCGATGTGTTCATTCTACAAGATTGATGGACTGAACACATCGACTCCAGGCTGAGGGACTGATTACCTCATACTCCTCCTCTCCTTACGCCTTCCTCTTTGTATTGGACTGATGAAGCCACTGTGTGGCGAAACGTTTCATGAATAAAGATTCCCATATGCTGCATAAGTGTCTCAATCTTCATAGAAATGAAAATAACTGAACTCAAACTGAAAGCATTAATTAAGGCCCAGGAGAAGAAGCTGGGACAAAAAAAAAATGAAATCGAAAGAAATCTTAAATATTTTTTCTCACATGCAAACGAAATGAGTGAAATACAGCAATCACAACATGACTGTTCAGTGAGTCATTAATCGGTCTAAAGAGTGACAATTCAGTTGAATTTTTTCATGAGCGAGACTCAAGATCCTGCCTTAATGTCCTTGATTTTTGACACCCTTGTTCCCACTTGACCACCAGAAAAAGGCACCGATTGCAGGCTCCTTCACACTCTCCCAGGCCCTGACTCGTGGAACTCTATAGTCATCAAGTACTGCAAGAAACCACTATCTCATACCTTGAAAGAGAAGCCTGGGCACAAGAATCCCACAGTCCTTAAAAAGGCACTAAAATAACCCAACTCTAAAAGAGAGTCTTAGGAAGCAAGATTGTTAATCACAAGACCTGAAAAGTTGGACAACCCACGGCCATATGGATTTAGGAGCATATCGCTCCTGCCTATCGCTATTGTTTGACCATTACGACATGATTTTGGATGGATTGGAAGACTGTCAGAATGCAGATGTGATTTACATTGACTTTGCTAAAGATGTTAACAAGTGTGATCATGGTGTAATACATTCCAAGGAGTACAGCTCCGGGGACATGAAACTTTTCCAGTAACTTAGGTGCTTGACTGAATTTGTGTCGGCAGTGAAGGTTTACTGCATTTTCTCTAGGGCTGCAATTCTGTTTGTCTTGAACGGAGCTGTTAGAATACATTAGTACGCCAATCTAGAGAAAACAAAGGACGTAGAGTATCATCATTGGCTTAGCATCCCTTGTTTTGAAGGTTCTAGTTATTCAGCCAAGCATTTTTCTTGTGGTTATGATAGTGACACTGTTGTGATCCTTGAAGGTAAGTTCTGACATGATCACTCCCCGGTCTCTCTTGCTCTGGCGAGTGATTCGAGTTTATTTCATACTTTGTTCCTCGATCTTCTCAGACAGAATAAATTAAACTTGTCCTTATTGAACATGATATTGTTGTCAGTGGCCCACTAGAAGATTTTGTTTTTATCAGCTTTGAGGTTTGCCGTGTCCTCAATTGATGCCACTCTCGTTTAGATTCTGGTATCGTCTGTAAAGGATGATATGGTGCTATAGTTTATACCTGTGTTTGTCGGATTAGAGGGTGAGGAAGACAAGAGCCAGTACTCTGCCTTGGGGAACAAAGGATCTTACTTTGGCAGCCTCCGATTTCACACTGTTCACTATTACACTTTAAGCTCTATTCGTTAGAAAAGTATATATCCATTTGTCCACTTTTCTAGTTAGTTTTCGCATGCACTCTCCCTCCATGTATGAACGAAATTACCTACAGACCCTTAGCTTTCTTTAAAAGGGAACTTTAGAAGTTCCTTAAGTGACTGATCATCCTCGCTGTAGTGCATATGCTGGACTGCATGCAGCTGGCACTAACAGTCTGGTCGATCAGACGAACACCGAGAGCTCTGGTCTGGGACCGGGACACAGATGGTGACCCTCGGACTTAGTCTCTTCTACATATCGCTACAACACATATTAATCGGGTAAATGGAAAATGACAAATGTGATACGTATTTACAAAGTGGGAGATAAGTCCTCAGCATCAAATTATAGACCAGTTTGCCTAACCTGAATTGTGGGAAAGTTGATGAAATCAATATTTGATGCAGTTCGAAGCCACCTCGAAAGAAATTATTTGATCAACGAGTCTCGGCACGGTTTTACAATAAGGCATTCTTGTCTTTCAAATTTACTAACGTTTTTGACCAAGGTATTCGAGGCAGTAGACCACAATGAAGAATACGATACATTGTATATGGACTTCAGTGAGGCTGTTGATAACGTTCCACACACGAGACTGGTTAAGAGAGCAGAGGCACATGGAATACCAGGAGAAATTATCTTATGTCAAGGCAACGCTGACTGATAGGCAACAGAGGATTTATATAAATGGGGAGAAATCGGAATGGTGACTTAAGAATGGTGCTACTTGGGCCAGGGTTGGGATCCTTGTTCACGATCTACATAAATAACATTGATGAGGGGAATAAATAACGACGTAAGTTTGTCGATGACACTAAAATATGCCGTCAAATAATTTCTGATGTGGACAGTAGGTTACAGGAGGACCTGGATAGGCTGATGATGTGCTCGCAGAAGTGACAGGTGATGATCGGTGCGGACAAGTGTAAGGCTGTAATCCTTGGGAAAAAATAACTATGGCATTTATGCACACATAAGATAAAGAATGTAGATCTAAGTCAAAGAGAATACGAATAAGATCTGGGCGTTCTGGTAAGCAGAAATTTAAAATCAAGACAGCAGTGTGCATAAGTGTTCACAGTAAAATTAATAGAATTCTTGACTTCATATCATGAAGTATAAATAACTGAAGTCTCCATATTACAGGATGAACATGAATGCAGTCGAAAATACACTGAGAAGGATGACATAATTGATTCTATGTATCAGAAACCTTTACCCGTAGTTCGATCTCTAGGGCACTCAGCTCACGCATTGAGGTACAGGATTCAATTCCGCGGTTCGAGAGGAAACATTAGGGCGTGTTTCCTGAAGACACCTGCTGTCCATTTGAACCCGTCAGTAAAATGGACCTAATTTGCCCGAAATGCTCTGCATAACAAGCGACTTTCTATATAGTAGTGTCATTGATGTCAGCTAGGACTGTATACCTTATACATGTACTTGTTAAAATAAAATTATTATTATTATTATTATTATTATTATTATTATTATTATTATTATAGAAGAGGCTGGTAATGAACTCACTTTTCGGAAAATCTTAGAATTAGGGAAAATATGATTGAAGTGTACAAATAGAAAATGGGAACTAATAAAGGGACGTACATAGTGCATTGAAAATATCTAACCAAGGCAGGACTTGTAGCAGTGTATTCAAGTTTAAGAAATTTGGATGTAGGAAAGATGTCGGGAAGTACTTGTTAAGCAGTGGAGCTGTAGATTAGTGGAACACACTTCGAGGTAGTTTCACTAAGGTAAGAACTTTGGATAGGTTTAAATGTAGGTTAGACGGGTACATAGTGGGTTTAGGTGGGTGTGTATTGCACCTGCCTTGCATGGTGCAGGCAGCTCCATTGTATTTACTAATGCTTAACCATGGCACTCTCGAGCCACAGTTGGTGCCATAGTGCTTGTCGTGGTCCAGTACTGGGTTGCCAGTTGCTTTTCACTGGGTCAGGTCCATCAATCACTCAGAAGGGAGATTTAGAAATGATTTATCAGTTGTGTTTGTTGTATATTTAATTAATAGCTCTCCTTCAATTAATGCAGTAATGCTTGACTCAGCGAGTCCAGATTTATAAATTAGCTTACCTCTTGTTACTTTCAGGTTCTGATATTCTAATTAAAACTAAACAGGAAGTGTTGAGGGTGTGACATTGCAATGGCTGTTGGCAAACTTTAAAATAAGTCATAGTATGTTACACTGGTGACTCATTGTAATCAACACAACACTGTCATAATATGTTACACTGGTGACTCATTGTAATCAACACAACACGTGTGAGATCAGTGTGACACCATTAAGATATTGTAGCAGTCATGGATACCAGCAACACCTTGGGTATTCAAGTCATTTTGATTCTCCCAGTTTCTGCTCTCACATGGTCGCTGTTAATGTCTTGAAATTAGCCTAAATATATACAGTCGTTCATTATGACATATCTTGAGATTACGAACTATAATATGACTGAGGGACATAAGGGTTGTGCCATGACAACTTCTGGGGCTGTGGGAAGATGCAGGAGGTCACGGTTGCTGCCGCTGATAATGACAAGTCACAGATATACTGTCATTTGTTTGTGTGATTTTCTTTATAATCGTCGTCTACCATATTTTTACTTATGTTTTCACCTTCCATATTTAAGTTTTATTAAAAACATTTTTAACATGCAGGTTAGAAATACGTCAGTTGTATACTCGATGATGTGAACAGGAATTGTACAGGTTTATACAAATAGCAGGAAAATTGCTTCAGTAGAAGACTCGGAAAAATTACAAAATGGCTAAGAACTGACTTTAATTAAGTGGAGAAAGGCAGTAACATGATGGTCAGCAGCGACAAATTCCAATTCCTCAGATACAGAAAGTACAAAGTACTCAACACGAGCACCGGATACAAATGTAGGCAGATTATTCCGTAGAAAGAAAGATACACACATGTAAATGATGTAGGAATGTCAGACGACCTGTTGTTTAGGGATCACAGTAAAAATGTCAGACGACCTGTTTAGGGATCACAGTAAAAATGTCAGACGACCTGTTTAGGGATCACAGTAAAAATGTCAGACGACCTGTTTATGGATCACAGTAAAAATGTCAGACGACCTGTTGTTTAGGGATCACAGAAATAATGTCAGACGACCTGTTGTTTAGGGATCACAGTAAAAATGTCAGACGACCTGTTGTTTAGGGATCACAGTAAAAATGTTAGACGACCAGTTTAGGGATCACAGTAAAAATGTCAGACGACCTGTTGTTTAGGGATCACAGTAATGTCAGACGACCTGTTGTTTAGGGATCACATTAATGTCAGACGACCTGTTGTTTAGGGATCACATTAATAATGTCAGACGACCTGTTGTTTAGGGATCACAGTAATAATGTCAGACGACCTGTTGTTTAGGGATCACAGTAATAATGTCAGACGACCTGTTGTTTAGGGATCACAGTAATAATGTCAGACGACCTGTTGTTTAGGGATCACAGTAATAATGTCAGACGACCTGTTGTTTAGGGATCACAGTAATAATGTCAGACGACCTGTTGTTTAGGGATCACAGTAATAATGTCAGACGACCTGTTGTTTAGGGATCACAGTAATGTCAGACGACCTGTTGTTTAGGGATCACAGTAATAATGTCAGACGACCTGTTGTTTAGGGATCACAGTAATAATGTCAGACGACCTGTTGTTTAGGGATCACAGTAATAATGTCAGACGACCTGTTGTTTAGGAATCACATTAATGTCAGACGACCTGTTTAGGGATCACATTAATGTCAGACGACCTGTTGTTTAGGGATCACAGTAATAATGTCAGACGACCTGTTTAGGGATCACAGTAATAATGTCAGACGACCTGTTGTTTAGGGATCACAGTAATGTCAGACGACCTGTTGTTTAGGGATCACAGTAATAATGTCAGACGACCTGTTGTTTACGGATCACAGTAATAATGTCAGACGACCTGTTGTTTAGGGATCACAGTAATGTCAGACGACCTGTTGTTTAGGGATCACATTAATAATGTCAGACGACCTGTTGTTTAGGGATCACAGTAATGTCAGACGACCTGTTGTTTAGGGATCACAGTAATAATGTCAGACGACCTGTTGTTTACGGATCACAGTAATAATGTCAGACGACCTGTTGTTTAGGGATCACAGTAATAATGTCAGACGACCTGTTGTTTAGGGATCACAGTAATAATGTCAGACGACCTGTTGTTTAGGGATCACAGTAATAATGTCAGACGACCTGTTGTTTAGGGATCACAGTAATAATGTCAGACGACCTGTTGTTTAGGGATCACAGTAATAATGTCAGACGACCTGTTGTTTAGGGATCACAGTAATAATGTCAGACGACCTGTTGTTTAGGGATCACAGTAATAATGTCAGACGACCTGTTGTTTAGGGATCACAGTAATAATGTCAGACGACCTGTTGTTTAGGGATCACAGTAATAATGTCAGACGACCTGTTGTTTAGGGATCACATTAATAATGTCAGACGACCTGTTGTTTAGGGATCACAGTAATAATGTCAGACGACCTGTTGTTTAGGGATCACAGTAATAATGTCAGACGACCTGTTGTTTAGGGATCACATTAATAATGTCAGACGACCTGTTGTTTAGGGATCACAGTAATAATGTCAGACGACCTGTTGTTTAGGGATCACATTAATGTCAGACGACCTGTTGTTTAGGGATCACATTAATAATGTCAGACGACCTGTTGTTTAGGGATCACAGTAATAATGTCAGACGACCTGTTGTTTAGGGATCACATTAATGTCAGACGACCTGTTTAGGGATCACATTAATGTCAGACGACCTGTTGTTTAGGGATCACATTAATAATGTCAGACGACCTGTTGTTTAGGGATCACATTAATAATTTGTAGATGAATGGTTCAGAGAACCGACATGTTGATAAATTAGACACATGTGCAACTCTTGGGTATCTTTATTGAGGAAACGTTTCGCCACACAGTGGCTTCATCAGTCCACATATAACGGGTTTGTTTGGTATTCTGGTAGCGGGGAGTTAATGATATACGTCTTCGGAGGCTTCTTACTTCATTGTTAATGTCGTGGTGGGTTACACAGGCTTGTGTGTTTGTGCCCATGGCCCGGGAGGGCCATGCCCACGAGAGAGAGCTGGAGAGGCCTTGTGTCTTGCTGCTAGGCCGCTGTGTGAGTGAGAGCGAGGCAAGTCTGGGTATACTGAAGTGGCAAGGCCTATAGATGGCAGCACCAGCATAGCGCGAAATATGAACTAAGCTGGCAGACAGCATGGGCTGTCTGTGCAGACAGTACAGGCTGTCTACACATACGTAGGAGAAACTTGAAGAACAGGAGGAGAATGAGGTAATCAGTCCCTCAACCTTGAGTCGATGTGTTCAGTCCATCCTTTTCTTCAAGTTTCTCCTACGTATGGACTGATGAAGCCACTGTGTGGCGAAACGTTTCCTCAATAAAGATACCCAAGAGTTGCACATGTGCCCACATTAATAATGTCAGACGACCTGTTGTTTAGGGATCACATCAATGTCAGACGACCTGTTTAGGGATCACATTAATAATGTCAGACGACCTGTTGTTTAGGGATCACAATGTCAGACGACCTGTTGTTTAGGGATCACAATGTCAGACGACCTGTTGTTTAGGGATCACAGTAATGTCAGACGACCTGTTTAGGGATCACAATGTCAGACGACCTGTTTAGGGATCACATTAATGTCAAACGACCTGTTATTTAGGGATCACAATGTCAGACGACCTGTTATTTAGGGATCATAATGTCAGACGACCTGTTATTTATGATCATAATGTCAGACGACCTGTTATTTAGGGATCATAATGTCAGACGACCTGTTGTTTAGGGATCACAATGTCAGACGACCTGTTATTTAGGGATCATGTCAGACGACCTGTTGTTTAGGGATCATAATGTCAGACGACCTGTTTAGGGATCACAATAATGTCAGACGACCTGTTATTTAGGGATCACAAGGTCAGACGACCTGTTATTTAGGGATCACAATGTCAGACGACCTGTTATTTAGGGATAATGTCAGACGACCTGTTATTTAGGGATCATGTCAGACGACCTGTTGTTTAGGGATCATAATGTCAGACGACCTGTTGTTTAGGGATCATAATGTCAGACGACCCGTTGTTTAGGGATCACATTAATAATGTCAGACGATCTGTTTAGGGATCATAATGTCAGATGACCTGTTTAGGGATCACAAGGTCAGACGACCTGTTATTTAGGGATCACAATAATGTCAGACGACCTGTTATTTAGGGATCACAAGGTCAGACGACCTGTTATTTAGGGATTACATTAATATTGTCAGACGACCTGTTATTTAGGGATCACATTAATAATGTCAGACGACCTGTTATTTAGGGATCACAATGTCAGACGACCTGTTATTTAGGGATCACATTAATGTCAGACGACCTGTTATTTAGGGATCACATTAATAATGTCAGACGACCTGTTATTTAGGGATCACAAGGTCAGACGACCTGTTATTTAGGGAGCACATTAATGTCAGACGACCTTTTATTTAGGGATCACAATGTCAGACGACCTGTTATTTAGGGATCACAATGTCAGACGACCTGTTATTTAGGGATCACAATGTCAGACGACCTGTTATTTAGGGATCACAATGTCAGACGACCTGTTATTTAGGGATCACAATGTCAGACGACCTGTTATTTAGGGATCACAATGTCAGACGACCTGTTATTTAGGGATCACAATGTCAGACGACCTGTTATTTAGGGATCACAATGTCAGACGACCTGTTATTTAGGGATCACAATGTCTGACGACCTGTTATTTAGGGATCACAATGTCAGACGACCTGTTATTTAGGGATCACAATGTCAGACGACTTGTTATTTAGGGATCACAATGTCAGACGACCTGTTATTTAGGGATCACAATGTCAGACGACCTGTTATTTAGGGATCACAATGTCAGACGACCTGTTATTTAGGGATCACAATGTCAGACGACTTGTTATTTAGGGATCACAATGTCAGACGACCTGTTATTTAGGGATCACAATGTCAGACGACCTGTTATTTAGGGATCACAATGTCAGACGACCTGTTATTTAGGGATCACAATGTCAGACGACCTGTTATTTAGGGATCACAATGTCAGACGACCTGTTATTTAGGGATCACAATGTCAGACGACCTGTTATTTAGGGATCACAATGTCAGACGACCTGTTATTTAGGGATCACATTAATAAGACGAACACATCAGAAGTCAAGAAAATATTAGGTTCTATATGAGAACTTTCAGAAGAGTAGAAGACAAGAACCTCAAACTTTTCATATAACTTGTGCTTTATATCTGCAATATTGTTCTGCACTTCCTGCTCATTGCAACACTGGAGATTTATCAGTTGCAAAATGCATACAGGTAGTTTACTGTCTCGTCATAGAGGTAGTTTACTGTCTCGTCATAGAGGTAGTTTACTGTCTCGTCATAGAGGTAGTTTACTGTCTCGTCATAGAGGTAGTTTACTGTCTCGTCATAGAGGTACTTTACTGTCTCGTCATAGAGGTAGTTTACTGTCTCGTCATAGAGGTACTTTACTGTCTCGTCATAGAGGTAGTTTACTGTCTCGTCATAGAGGTAGTTTACTGTCTCGTCATAGAGGTACTTTACTGTCTCGTCATAGAGGTACTTTACTGTCTCGTCATAGAGGTACTTTACTGTCTCGTCATAGAGGTAGTTTACTGTCTCGTCATAGAGGTACTTTACTGTCTCGTCA
Source organism: Cherax quadricarinatus (assembly GCF_038502225.1). Taxonomy (NCBI): domain Eukaryota; kingdom Metazoa; phylum Arthropoda; class Malacostraca; order Decapoda; family Parastacidae; genus Cherax; species Cherax quadricarinatus. Next base: position 35,512,121 of record NC_091317.1, on the reverse strand, counting down.
TAGACGTACTTTACTGTCTCGTCATAGAGGTAGTTTACTGTCTCGTCATAGAGGTAGTTTACTGTCTCGTCATAGAGGTAGTTTACTGTCTCGTCATAGAGGTAGTTTACTGTCTCGTCATAGAGGTAGTTTACTGTCTCGTCATAGAGGTAGTTTACTGTCTCGTCCTTCTATCTTTCTGGTCCATCAAAAATAAGCATCAAAATCACTTTGGTAAATTACTTGATTTTTTCATAATCACGGAAAAGTACTAAAAGAACGGGTCGTATAACAACTATGGAATGCATTCAGATTCGAATCAAGTGGAATATAAGTCCAGTCCCTTGGATCAAGAGCTCCTTGTCAACAAAGTCAAAAAGCAATAATGGAAAATAATGCTATACCATCTCCTTGTAGCTACACAAGAGAAGCCAAATGCAGGAGTGATCTGTATAAAATTGAGCAGAGGACACCTACACTTGTGGGTTGTACTACGAACCTTCACCTGTAATATATGACCAAGGTTGAAAATTTGAATCCGACCGGATAAGTCTTTCTGAACTTATAACCGAGAGCCTTGGAAGAAGCTAGTGCAAGATGGAAATAGTGTAGCTAACTACATGTCATGTTTGTCAGTGTTGTACAGTATTTAAGGGGGCACTGTAGTGTGTGGTAGGCAGTGTGGCAATGTTTTGTGTAGCAGGGCAGTGTGTGGAACTGCACTGTATGGCACTGCAGTGTGTAGCAGGGCAGTGTGTGGCAGTGCAGTGTGTAACAGGGTAGTGTGTGGCACTGCAGTGTGTAGCAGGGCAGTGTGGGACTGAGCTGTGTAGCAGGGCAGTATGTGGCACTGCACTGTGTAGCAGGGCAGTATGTGGCACTGCACTGTGTAGCAGGGCAGTAAGTGGCACTGCACTGTGTAGCAGGGCAGTGTGTGGCACTGCACTGTGTACCAGGGTAGTGTGTGGCACTGCAGTGTGTAGCAGGGCAGTGTGGGACTGCACTGTGTAGCAGGGCAGTATGTGACACTGCACTGTGTAGCAGGGCAGTATGTGGCACTGCACTGTGTAGCAGGGCAGTATGTGGCACTGCACTGTGTAGCAGGGCAGTATGTGGCACTGCACTGTGTAGCAGGGCAGTATGTGGCACTGCACTGTAGCAGGGCAGTATGTGGCACTGTACTGTGTGGCAGGGCAGTGTGGGGCACTGCACTGTGCAGCAGGGCAGCATGTGGCACTGCACAGTGTAGCAGGGCAGTATGTGGCACTGCACTGTGGCAGGGCAGTGTGGCACTGCACTGTGTAGCAGGGCAGTTTGTGGCACTGCACTGTGTAGCAGGGCAGTTTGTGGCACTGCATTGTGTAGCAGGGCAGTTTGTGGCACTGCACTGTGTAGCAGGGCAGTGTGTGGCACTGCACTGTGTAGCAGGGCAGTGTGGCACTGTACTGTGTAGCAGGGCAGTGTGTGGCACTGTACTGTGTAGCAGGGCAGTGTGGGGCACTGCACTGTGTAGCGGGGCAGTGTGGGGGCACTGCACTGTGTAGCAGGGCAGAGTGTGGCGCTGCACTGTAGCAGGGCAGTATGTGGCACTGCACTGTGTGGCAGGGCAGTGTGTGGCACTGCACTGTGTAGCAGGGCAGTGTGTGGCACTGCACTGTGTAGCAGGGCAGTGTGTGGCACTGCACTGTGTAGCAGGGCAGTGTGTGGCACTGCACTGTAGCAGGGCAGTGTGTGGCACTGCACTGTGTAGCAGGGCAGTGTGTGGCACTGCACTGTAGCAGGGCAGTGTGTGGCACTGCACTGTGTAGCAGAGCAGTGTTTGGCACTGCACTGTGTAGCTGGGCAGTATGTGGCACTGCACTGTAGCAGGGCAGTGTGTAACAGGGTAGTGTGTAGCAGGGCAGTGTGTGGCACTGCACTGTAACGGCAGTGTGTGGCACTGTACTGTGTAACGGCAGTGTGTGGCACTTCACTGTGTAGCAGGGCAGAGTGTGGCACTGCACTGTGTAGCAGGGCAGAGTGTGGCACTGCACTGTGTAGCAGGGCAGAGTGTGGCACTGCACTGTGTAGCAGGGCAGAGTGTGGCACTGCACTGTGTAGCAGGGCAGAGTGTGGCACTGCACTGTGTAGCAGGGCAGAGTGTGGCACTGCACTGTGTAGCAGGGCAGAGTGTGGCACTGCACTGTGTAGCAGGGCAGAGTGTGGCACTGCACTGTGTAGCAGGGCAGAGTGTGGCACTGCACTGTGTAGCAGGGCAGAGTGTGGCACTGCACTGTGTAGCAGGGCAGAGTGTGGCACTGCACTGTGTAGCAGGGCAGTGTGTGGCACTGCACTGTGTAGCAGGGCAGTGTGTGGCACTGCACTGTGTAGCAGGGCAGTGTGTGGCACTGCACTGTGTAGCAGGGCAGTGTGTGGCACTGCACTGTGTAGCAGGGCAGTGTGTGGCACTGCACTGTGTAGCAGGGCAGTGTGTGGCACTGCACTGTGTAGCAGGGCAGTGTGTGGCACTGCACTGTGTAGCAGGGCAGTGTGTGGCACTGCACTGTGTAGCAGGGCAGTGTGTGGCACTGCACTGTGTAGCAGGGCAGTGTGTGGCACTGCACTGTGTAGCAGGGCAGTGTGTGGCACTGCACTGTGTAGCAGGGCAGTGTGTGGCACTGCACTGTGTAGCAGGGCAGTGTGTGGCACTGCACTGTGTAGCAGGGCAGTGTGTGGCACTGCACTGTGTAGCAGGGCAGTGTGTGGCACTGCACTGTGTAGCAGGGCAGTGTGTGGCACTGCACTGTGTAGCAGGGCAGTGTGTGGCACTGCACTGTGTAGCAGGGCAGTGTGTGGCACTGCACTGTGTAGCAGGGCAGTGTGTGGCACTGCACTGTGTAGCAGGGCAGTGTGTGGCACTGCACTGTGTAGCAGGGCAGTGTGTGGCACTGCACTGTGTAGCAGGGCAGTGTGTGGCACTGCACTGTGTAGCAGGGCAGTGTGTGGCACTGCACTGTGTAGCAGGGCAGTGTGTGGCACTGCACTGTGTAGCAGGGCAGTGTGTGGCACTGCACTGTGTAGCAGGGCAGTGTGTGGCAGGGCAGTGTGTGGCACTGCACTGTGTAGCAGGGCAGTGTGTGGCACTGCACTGTGTAGCAGGGCAGTGTGTGGCACTGCACTGTGTAGCAGGGCAGTGTGTGGCACTGCACTGTGTAGCAGGGCAGTGTGTGGCACTGCACTGTGTAGCAGGGCAGTGTGTGGCACTGCACTGTGTAGCAGGGCAGTGTGTGGCACTGCACTGTGTAGCAGGGCAGTGTGTGGCACTGCACTGTGTAGCAGGGCAGTGTGTGGCACTGCACTGTGTAGCAGGGCAGTGTGTGGCACTGCACTGTGTAGCAGGGCAGTGTGTGGCACTGCACTGTGTAGCAGGGCAGTGTGTGGCACTGCACTGTGTAGCAGGGCAGTGTGTGGCACTGCACTGTGTAGCAGGGCAGTGTGTGGCACTGCACTGTGTAGCAGGGCAGTGTGTGGCACTGCACTGTGTAGCAGGGCAGTGTGTGGAACTGCGCTGTGTAGCAGGGCAGTGTGTGGCACTGCACTGTGTAGCAGGGCAGTGTGTGGCACTGCGCTGTGTAGCAGGGCAGTGTGTGGCACTGCGCTGTGTAGCAGGGCAGAGTGTGGCACTGCGCTGTGTAGCAGGGCAGTGTGTGGCACTGCACTGTGTAGCAGGGCAGCACTGTGTGGCACTGCGCTGTGTAGCAGGGCAGTGTGTGGCACTGCACTGTGGAGCAGGGCAGTGTGTGGCACTGCGCTGTGTAGCAGGGCAGTGTGTGGCACTGCGCTGTGTAGCAGGGCAGTGTGTGGCACTGCGCTGTGTAGCAGGGCAGTGTGTGGCACTGCGCTGTGTAGCAGGGCAGTGTGTGGCACTGCGCTGTGTAGCAGGGCAGGGTGTGGCACTGCGCTGTGTAGCAGGGCAGTGTGTGGCACTGCACTGTGTAGCAGGGCAGTGTGTGGCACTGCGCTGTGTAGCAGGGCAGAGTGTGGCAGCTGTGTAGCAGGGCAGTGTGTGGCACTGCGCTGTGTAGCAGGGCAGTGTGTGGCACTGCACTGTGTAGCAGGGCAGTGTGTGGCACTGCACTGTGTAGCAGGGCAGTGTGTGGCACTGCACTGTGTAGCAGGGCAGTGTGTGGCACTGCACTGTGTAGCAGGGCAGTGTGTGGCACTGCACTGTGTAGCAGGGCAGTGTGTGGCACTGCGCTGTGTAGCAGGGCAGTGTGTGGCACTGCGCTGTGTAGCAGGGCAGTGTGTGGCACTGCGCTGTGTAGCAGGGCAGTGTGTGGCACTGCGCTGTGTAGCAGGGCAGTGTGTGGCACTGCGCTGTGTAGCAGGGCAGTGTGTGGCACTGCGCTGTGTAGCAGGGCAGTGTGTGGCACTGCGCTGTGTAGCAGGGCAGTGTGTGGCACTGCACTGTGTAGCAGGGCAGTGTGTGGCACTGCGCTGTGTAGCAGGGCAGTGTGTGGCACTGCGCTGTGTAGCAGGGCAGTGTGTGGCACTGCGCTGTGTAGCAGGGCAGTGTGTGGCACTGCGCTGTGTAGCAGGGCAGTGTGTGGCACTGCGCTGTGTAGCAGGGCAGTGTGTGGCACTGCGCTGTGTAGCAGGGCAGTGTGTGGCACTGCACTGTGTAGCAGGGCAGTGTGTGGCACTGCGCTGTGTAGCAGGGCAGTGTGTGGCACTGCGCTGTGTAGCAGGGCAGTGTGTGGCACTGCAGGGCTGTGTAGCAGGGCAGTGTGTTGCACTGCGGTGTGTAGCACGGCAGTGTGTGGCACTGCGCTGTGTAGCAGGGCAGTGTGTGGCACTGCGCTGTGTAGCAGGGCAGTGTGTGGCACTGCGCTGTGTCGCAGGGCAGTGTGTGGCACTGCGCTGTGTCGCAGGGCAGTGTGTGGCACTGCGCTGTGTCGCAGGGCAGTGTGTGGCACTGCGCTGTGTCGCAGGGCAGTGTGTGGCACTGCGCTGTGTCGCAGGGCAGTGTGTGGCACTGCGCTGTGTGGCAGGGCAGTGTGTGGCACTGCACTGGGTGGCAGGACAGTGTGTGGCACTGCACTGGGTAGCAGGACAGTGTGTGGCACTGCACTGGGTAGCAGGACAGTGTGTGGCACTGCACTGGGTAGCAGGACAGTGTGTGGCACTGCACTGTGTAGCAGGGCAGTGTGTGGCACTGCACTGTGTCGCAGGGCAGTGTGTGGCACTGCACTGTGTCGCAGGGCAGTGTGTGGCACTGCAGTGTGTGGCACTGCACTGGGTAGCAGGACAGTGTGTGGCACTGCACTGTGTAGCAGGGCAGTGTGTGACACTTGTACTCAGTTGTATCTTCTTATTTAGCTACATTGTGTCCATCAGCAGCAGTAGTGAGATGAAAGGTTGGAGGTCAGGGCTTCGGGAGTGGGGAAGGAGGGGTCAGGGTTGGGGAAATAGGGGTCAGGGGTGGAGAATGAGAGGTCAGGGTTGGGGAAAGACGGGTCAGGGGTAGGGAAGGAGGGGTCAGGGATGGGGAAAGAGGAGTCAGGGTTGGGGAAGGAGGGGTTAGGGGTGGAGGGGTTAAGGGTGTAGAAGATTGGGTCAAGGGTGGGGGTGGAGAGATCATAGGTGGGGAGGAGGGGTCACGGGTGGGGAAAGAGGGTCCGGGTCTCAGGGGTATGGAATGAGGGGTCAGGGTCTCAGGGGTGGGGGATGTGGGGTCAGTAGTGGGGGAGGAGGGGTCGGTGAAGATAGGTTAGGGGTGCGGGAGGAGGGGTCAGGGTTGAAGTGGAGGGCTGGACGTTACAATTGGTGGCTCTCCAGTGATGATCTAATATTTAGTTGTGTTAGTGGTAATGGAAGCTTATGTTGATTGTAAGTGTAATGTAGCTTGGTAGTGTGGTTGTTGGTAGTGTGGTTGTTGGTAGTGTGGTTGCTGTTATTGTGGTTGTTGGTGTGGTTGTTGGTAGTGTGGTTGTTTGTCAAGTGGGTTTTCGATAACGTGGATGGGGTAAGAATACTCACGTAGGCTGGTAGTACGTATAATATAACGGAAAGTATGGGAAGCGCCAACAGCCGACCTGCCTCTCTCTGCTCCCTATCTTCGACTGACCCACAAGTGCCTACGGGTGAGGGGTGTTTGAAATCCTGCTATGGTCAGCAGCAATATGAATAACAGTGATTCACACAGACGGTTGGTAGTGAGTCATCTACTGGTACACTGGTTACTGGTAACTGGTTACTAGGAACTGGTACTACTACAGAGATCTCGGCGACGCTAACGTATGTCGTCCCGACATACAACTAATACAAACTAGAGAGAGGCAGGTCGGCTGTTGGTGATTTCCCATACTTTCCGTTATATTATACGTACTACCAGCCTACGTGAGTATTTTTACCCATCCACGTGTTATCGAAAACCCACATGACATGTTGGTAGTGTGGTTGTTAGTAGTGTGGTTGTTGTTAGTGTGGTTGCTGGTAGTGTGGTTGGTGTGCTTGTTGGTAGTGTGGTTGGTGGTGTGCTTGTTGGTAGTGTGGTTGTTGTTGTTGGTAGTGTGGTTGGTGATGTGGTTGCTGATAGTGTGATTGTTGGTAGTGTGGTTGTTGGTATTGTTGGTTATGTGGTTGTTGGTAGTGTGGTTGTTGGCAGTGTGGTTGTCGGTTGTGTGGTTGTTGGTATTGTGGTTGTTGGCATTGTGTTTGTTGGTATTGTGGTTGTTGGTAATGTGGCTGTTGGTAATGTGGCTGCTGGTGTGGTTGATGGTGTGGTTGTTTGTGTGGTTGATTGTAGGTGGTGGTGTTGATGGTACGTGGTATGGTTGTTGGTAGGTGGTAGGGTTGTTAGTAGGTGGTAGGGTTGTTGGTAGGTGGTAGGGTTGTTGGTGGGTGGTGTGGTTGTTGGTAGGTGGTGTGGTTGATGGTAGGTGGTGTGATTGTTGGTAGGTGGTGTGTTTACTAGTAGATGGTGTGGCTGATGGTAGATGGTGTGGTTGATGGTAGATGGTGTAGTTGTTGGTAGGGAAGAAATACGCTTAGATGAAAGAGAAAGAAGAGAATTCATATCAGGTGGCAGAACGTGGGAAAGACACAAAATCAGTAATTATAGGCAGTCAGAACATTTGCAGATATTATGCAAAAGGTACAAAGGGAACAAAGGGACATATAGGATATTGCAAGGAACCCAAAATATTTCTATTCCAACGCAAAATCCAAGCCAAGAACTTCCTGTAGAATTGGACCACTACTGAGAGGAGACTCGTATACTGACGAAGAACAGGAAATGAGTGAAATCCTAAAAGAACAGTACGAGTCGGTGTTCAGCAACCCACTAAATGACAGCAAGGTAGAGAATGCAGAAATATTTTTCACTCCAGGAGAAGGCCGCACAGACCAACTGACATTAGTACAAATCCCATAGATTTCGAAAAAGAAATGGATAACATGCCCAGTCACTCAGCACCTGGACCATATTCATGGAATACCCTATTTATAAAGAAGTGCAAAGTACCACTAGCACGAGCCCTCGGTATTCTTTGGAGAAAGAGCTTAGATCTAGGTGAAATACCGGAGGCCTTAGAGAGTGCAGACATAGCTCCTTTGCACAAAGGAGGTAGAGCACTAGCTAAAAATTGCAGACCAGTAGCCCTAACTTCTCACATCATAAAGGTGGTGTAGTAGATGGTGTGGTAGCTGGTGTGGTTAGATGGCAGGTGGTGTGGTTGATGGTAGGTGGTGTCGTTGATGGTAGGTGGTGTGGTTGATGGTAGGTGGCATGGTTGTTGGTAGGTGATGTGGCTGATGTTCAAGTATCTGAAGTACTGGGAACTTTTGCAGTCCCTTGAAGTGTACTCGTTGGAATGTACTCTAGGAAGATTCATCATAATTAACACCTGGAATAAAATATGGAGGGACTGGTGCCAAACACTTGAGGTTACCTCACATGGCGGCAAGAGACGTCAGATTATAAATTTCAAGGACCAACACAACCAGCATAACTCAGAAGCAGTGTGGTTTTAGAGCAGGACGATCATGCCTGTCACAGCTGCTGAACCATTATGAAGGAATTACGGAGGCGTTGGAAGACGACCAAAACGCAGATGCGATCATGGAATTATAGCGCACAAAATGAGGGCCATGGGCATTACGGGGAATGTAAGCAGATGGATTTTCGGGTTCCTAACACGCATAACACTACTTGTAGTAAACAACAGAGAGAGATCCAATATTAGCGAGGTCAAAAACTCAGTGCCCCAAGGCACTGTCCTGGCACCTCGTGGCAGACATAGATAGAAGCACCCATCACACTTTTGTATCATCATTTGCAGATGACACTAAAATAAGCATGAAAGTCACTACGGTAGAGGACACTGAAAACTTACAAGAAGACAAGCAGGGTTTTCCAGTGGGCAGTGGAGAACATGACGTTCAATGGTGATAAGTTCCAGCTGCTTAGGTATGGAAAGAATGAAGAACTCAAAAGGAACACTATATACAAAACTCAAGAGGGTCACCAAATAAAACGAAAGAAACACGTAAAAGACAACTTAACTCTGGCTGTACCCTTCTCCAGAACATCACTTCATCTGAGATCATTTATCCCCAGGATGACTCGAGTATGGAACACATTCGCTCAGCATTATGATGTCAACGAGATAGTTGATCAGATGAAAATGCTGGCCCACAGATGGCTCCAACTTCATCCTGTTCCCTACTTACATGTTTCATAACGATAAAAATGCTTTCAAATGAGCTGATGTAGGTATTAGCTCTTAGCTTGTCAATAAAGTTAGGAATCCTTAACCTGTAAATAGCTTGTCAATAAAGCTAGGGATCCTTAACCTAACCTTGTCAAACCATGTTAAAAAAAAAAAGACCTGGGAATAATTATATTGGCTGACCTTTCTTTCAAAGACCATAACAAGACAAAGATCACGACAGCCAGGAAGATGACTGGGTGGGTATTGAGAACTTTCAAACCAAGGGAAATAATGCCGATGGTGACACACTTCAAATCGCTAGTGCTCCCTCACTTAGAATATTGCTCGGTGTTGATGGCCCCGTTCAAAGCAGGAGAAATATTAGAGCTGGAACAAATACAGAGATCGTTTACGGCTCACATTGAGCCAGTAATGCACCTAAATTACTGGGAACGCCTTCAGTTCTTGAACATGTACTCATTGGAGCGGAGAGAGAGAGAGATACATGATAATATATGTCTGGAAAGTACTCGAGGGCTTGGTCCCAAATCTGCACACTGCCATAACCGTATACTGGAGTGACGTAGAGCCATGCTGTTGGTGGTGGTGTGTGCAACAATTGTATTAATGTTGACGTAGAGCCATGCTGGTGGTGGTGTGTGCAACAATTGTATTAATGTTGACGTAGAGCCATGCTGGTGATGGTGGTGGTGGTGTGTGCAAGAATTGTATTAATGTTGACGTAGAGCCATGCTGGTGGTGATGGTGGTGGTGTGTGCAACAATTGTATTAATGTTGACGTAGAGCCATGCTGGTGGTGATGGTGGTGGTGTGTGTGCAACAATTGTATTAATGTTGACGTAGAGCCATGCCTGCCCTCATCATTTGCTGCAACTGACGTTGTTACTGTTCCCTGTATATGTTACTGCCTTACCACTACCTACTCGTTACGTTGTTTTGTTATATGCTTGCTGTTGCTGCTTCTCCTGTTACTGCTGCTCTGGCTTGTAAGGAAGGGTGGGCGGAGGTATTTTGTTCGTCAGCAGACATGGACAGTGTTCTCCTGACGCGGGTCTTGAGTCAGGTGGTGGTCTACTCAGCGGAGATTTTGGTTATTTAACAGAGGCCTTCAGCTGCCTGATATGTCCAGCCGGAAAGATCAGACATATAGAGCAAATTCTGCTTGTTGAAGCAGGTGTTTTCTGTTACTGTTGCTTGTGGAAGGTGTCTCCTGCTACTGCTGCTTGTGAAAGCAGGTGTCTCCTGATGCTGCTTGTGGAAGCAGAAGCCTCCTGCTGTTGCTGCTTGTGGTAACAGGTGTTTCCTGCTGGTACTGTTTGTGGAAGCAGGTGTGTCTTCTACTTCTGGTTCTACTTGTGGAAGCAGGTGTGTCTACTACTGCTGGTTCTGCTTGTGGGAGCAGGTGTCTCTTGCTAGTATTAATGGTGCTGCTTGCGGAACCATGTGTATCCAATTGGTACTTTTGGTGCTGCTTGTGGAAGCAGGTGTCTCCTGCCGGTGCTACTTGCGAAAGCAGACATCTGCTACAGTTGGTTCTGCTGGTGAAAGTCGGTGTTTCCTGCTACAATTGATGCTCTTTGTGGAAGCTGGAGTTGTTTGTGGATGCAGGTGTCTCCTGCAACTGTTGGTGCTGTCTGTGGAAACAGGTGTCTCCTGCTGCTTCTGCAGGCGCTACTTGGCGGAAGCAAATGTCTCCTGCTGCTACTTCTGATATTTTCGTGGAAATCGATATCGCCTACTGCTACTGCTTGTGCTGTTTGTGTATGCGGTTGCCTATCAAAGCTGCCTAACAAAGTTCAGTCTCAACAAAGTCAAAAGTTCAGTAGCCCATGGCAGGGTCCTAGCCCATGGCAGGGTCCTAGCACAAGGCAGGGTCCTAGCACCATTATTGTGTCTCATCCTCATAGCAGACATGGACAAGAACACACCACAAATTCAGATCATCTTTTAGTAATGGTAGAATTACAGACAAAATGTTGGGTAAATAAACATAGATGCAGCTAATGTGACATTGTTGCAACGTTTTGCTCTCCATGAGCTTTGTCAAGCCATTACGGCTTAACAAAACTCCTGGAGGGCAAAACGTTGCCACAATAAAATTCACATTAATTGCATGTATCTATTTACGTATCATCTTTTGCAGTTGATACCAAAATAAGTAAGACATTTGTCTCAATAGAAGACAGAAAATTACAGATGTTAACACTTGTAATTCTAAGGGGCAAAGGAATGTACCTTGATGTTGATTGATGACAAATTTCAATTACTTAGGCATGGTAGGAATGATGAATTCTGAACAGACACAGTGTACAGAACACAGGCAGACCGTATCATAGAGCGTAGGGAATAGTTTAAAGACTTTGGATATAATTGTTAAGAGGATCTGTTATTTGAGGGAGGAACGAGGAAGATAACAGGGTGCGTTAAGAGACCCTTCCAGACAAGAGAAGTAGCTTCAGTGATGACACTTTTCCAGTCAATGATGCTCTTATGATTTTAGTATTATGTGCTCACAGCGCATCTCAAGGCAAGAGAGAAAGTAGAGCTGAAAGCTGTTGAGGGCGCATACTGCCCACATGGTGCCAGAATATGTAAATTATTGGGGAAAGACAGACACACACACACACACACACACACACACACACACACACACACACACACACACACACACACACACACACACACACACACACCGACACACACACACACCGACACACACACACACACACCGACACACACACACACCGACACACACACACACACCGACACACACACACACCGACACACACACACACCGACACACACACACACCGACACACACACACACCGACACACACACACACACACACCGACACACACACACACACACCGACACACACACACACACACCGACACACACACACACACCGACACACACACACACCGACACATACACACACAAACACCATGAATGGGTAAAGCCAAACTATAAAAGGGGGGACTACACAGATATGAGGAACTTCCTGCAAGAGGTACAGTGGGACAGAGAACTGGTAGGAAAGTCAGTAAACGAGATGATGGAATATGTAACAACAAAATGCAAGGAGGCAAAGGAAAGGTTTGTTCCCTAGAGCAACGGAAATAATGGGAAGACTAAAGCGAGTCTTTGGTTTACCCGAAGTTGTAGGGAGGCAAAAACTAAGCGCACCAGAGAATAGAAAAGGTACAGGAGGCAAAGGACCCAGGAAAATAGAGATTAGTCGAAGAGCCAGAAACGAGTATGCAAAGATAAGGAGGGAGGCCCAGCGACAGTACGAAAACGACATAGCATCGAAAGTCAAGTCTGACCCTAAACTGCTGTATAGCCACATTAGGAGGACATTGATACCTCAAAGGAAATGGGAACGGACAACATGTCTCCGTGGGTCCTTAGAGAGGGTGCGGATATGCTGTGTGTGCCACTTACCACATGGCTAAGAGGTTCAGTTGTTGTTCACACCAAACATCAGTATAGGGAAGAAATGTAATATAAGTGACTTTGTGGAATGAGTTTTCTTGGCAGACAGGACAGTTTAAGTACCTCAGAAACTGCTGAACTGAGATTTTCATGGACAGCAGTCTCTGGAGTTTACACAGTATAGTGTGGAAAGCTCGAAACAACCAGCGAGCAGCCAATTCCGTGGACAAAAACGCCTTGTTAATGAGAGAGGTTAGAGAAGAAAGACCTGACTGATTCAGGCTGACAAGACGACATTAACTTAAATAATCAAGTGTTACAACACTATTATGCAGAAGAGCATCATTGAACACAACACGTTTAACCATGAAATGATGAGTTATAGCAGCAAGAGACTACACCGGGTTCTGCTCCTGTCAGCTGAGAACAGGAAACTGAGGCTACAGTGGGCACAGGCTCACCAAACACGATAGTTGAAGATTGATAAAAAAAATAACCTGGTCTGAGGAATCACAATTTCTGCTGAGACATACTGATGGTAGGGTCAGAATTTTGGCGTAAATCTTTGGGATGTAGTGGAATGGAAGATTCACAGCATGAATGTGCATCTGACAAATCTGCAGCACCTGTGTGATGCTATAATGTCAACATGGACCAGAATCTCCCATGAATGTTTTCAGTACCTTGTTAAATCCATTCCACAAAATATTTAGGCTGTTTTGCTGCACTTAATTTAGTGGCCACTAAGTGTACACTCAGTCAAGTATCTGAACCACTAGGAATGCTTGTAATACCTGTAACTGTATTCATTGAAATGTAAACATGAAAGGCACTTAATTTGCACCTGGAAAACTGGTCACTAGCCTGAACACCAAAATCACCCCATGTGACAGAGATTGGCAGATGGTACAAAATGTCTCCACATAAAAGCAGATGTACGATGAGTACGCCAAGAGAGAGAACTTGATGACCTTTGACATATTCTGCCAAGTGTCTTGTCACGCAGAGTGATTTCAGTGCTCAGGCTTAGATCAGTCCCTCCAGGATTTTTCAGGTGTAAATTCTCGCCTACATTCCAAGATGTACAGTTTAAGGGACTTCAGGCATTCCCAGTAGCTCAGTTGATTGAGTGTATATAAACGGTGAAAAGTTTCTATTTTCCAGCTCACCAATCTCTTATTCTGAAGGTGGCCGTTAGTATACACTCGTAGTCCAGCCTGGAGAAAACAAGTGACTTCGAGTATCATCATTGGCTCAGCGTCTCCTGTCTTGAAAGTTCTAGTTATCCATCCTGTCATTTTCTTTTCGCTAGCAGTAGTAACATTGTTGATCCTTGTATGCGAGATTTTCTGACATTACACCCAAGTCTCGCACATGGGACTTTCGTTCTGTCGAATGACTCGAGTTTGTCCTGTACTCCGTTAGTCGGAGCGTTGAAACTTATCCTCATTAAACATCACGTTATTGCACGAGGCCCAATAAAAGGCTTAATGTGTGTCAAGTCCCACTCTATCTTGTGTCTGCTGGTACACCGTCAGTGTTGATGTTATTTTTACTGATTCCTGGGATCCTGGACTCTGTGACCCGCTCTCAGGTAAGCTCTCTTGAGCTGGAAATAAAAACTGTAAGAGGCGCACAAGAAAGTAATGTTAAGTGTAAACCGAATATAAGGAGAAGTTGGTCTGTTATTCTACACGTTTATGATACAGATAATATTAGTAATGCTAGCAGAGTGCAAAACATTTAATTGGCTTCTCTTTCACATTCACTATATCAGGAGTTCAAATTTCCTTCCATGGTTTCGAACGCATTAGTTTTAGTACGATAGTTTTCTTATTATACCTGTGACTGTTTACAAAACTTGTACCAGTCAGCACGGCCTTGTACTCTTACTTGTCGAACACAATGTATGAAGGATATTTCGTGGCACACGAAACACTCCTTCATACATTATACTACCACTCCTTCATACATTATACTACCACTCCTTCATACATGATACTACCACTCCTTCATACATGATACTACCACTCCTTCATACATGATACTACCACTCCTTCATACATGATACTACCACTCCTTCATACATGATACTACCACTCCTTCATACATGATACTACCACTCTTTCATACATGATACTACCACTCCTTCATACATGATACTACCACTCCTTCATACATGATACTACCACTCCTTCATACATGATACTACCACTCCTTCATACATGATACTACCACTCCTTCATACATGATACTACAACTCCTTCATGATACTACCACTCCTTCATACATGATACTACAACTCCTTCATGATACTACCACTCCTTCATGATACTACCACTCCTTCATACATGATACTACCACTCCTTCATACATGATACTACAACTCCTTCATGATACTACCACTCCTTCATACATGATACTACAACTCCTTCATGATACTACCACTCCTTCATGATACTACCACTCCTTCATACATGATACTACCACTCCTTCATACATGATACTACAACTCCTTCATGATACTACCACTCCTTCATACATGATACTACAACTCCTTCATGATACTACCACTCCTTCATGATACTACCACTCCTTCATACATGATACTACCACTCCTTCATACATGATACTACAACTCCTTCATGATACTACAACTCCTTCATGATACTACCACTCCTTCATACATGATACTACCACTCCTTCATGATACTACCACTCCTTCATACATGATACTACCACTCCTTCATGATACTACCACTCCTTCATACATGATACTACAACTCCTTCATGATACTACCACTCCTTCATACATGATACTACCACTCCTTCATGATACTACCACTCCTTCATACATGATACTACAACTCCTTCATGATACTACCACTCCTTCATACATGATACTACCACTCCTTCATCACTCCTTCATACATGATACTACCACTCCTTCATACATGATACTACCACTCCTTCATACATGATACTACCACTCCTTCATACATGATACTACCACTCCTTCATACATGATACTACCACTCCTTCATACATGATACTACCACTCCTTCATACATGATACTACCACTCCTTCATACATGATACTACCACTCCTTCATACATGATACTACCACTCCTTCATACATGATACTACCACTCCTTCATACATGATACTACCACTCCTTCATGATACTACCACTCCTTCATACATGATACTACCACTCCTTCATACATGATACTACCACTCCTTCATGATACTACCACTCCTTCATACATGATACTACCACTCCTTCATGATACTACCACTCCTTCATACATAATACTACAACTCCTTCATACATGATACTACCACTCCTTCATGATACTACCACTCCTTCATACATGATACTACCACTCCTTCATACATTATACTACCACTCCTTCATGATACTACCACTCCTTCATACATTATACTACCACTCCTTCATACATGATACTACCACTCCTTCATGATACTACCACTCCTTCATACATTATACTACCACTCCTTCATACATTATACTACCACTCCTTCATACATGATACTACCACTCCTTCATGATACTACCACTCCTTCATACATGATACTACCACTCCTTCATACATGATACTACCACTCCTTCATACATGATACTACCACTCCTTCATACATGATACTACCACTCCTTCATGATACTACCACTCCTTCATACATAATACTACAACTCCTTCATGATACTACCACTCCTTCATACATGATACTACAACTCCTTCATGATACTACCACACCTTCATACATAATACTACAACTCCTTCATGATACTACCACACCTTCATACATGATACTACAACTCCTTCATGATACTACCACACCTTCATACATAATACTACAACTCCTTCATACATGATACTACCACTCCTTCATACATGATACTACCACTCCTTCATACATGATACTACCACACCTTCATACATAATACTACAACTCCTTCATACATGATACTACCACTCCTTCATACATGATACTACCACACCTTCATACATGATACTACAACTCCTTCATGATACTACCACTCCTTCATACATGATACTACAACTCCTTCATGATACTACCACTCCTTCATACATGATACTACAACTCCTTCATGATACTACCACTCCTTCATACATGATACTACAACTCCTTCATGATACTACCACACCTTCATACATGATACTACAACTCCTTCATGATACTACCACTCCTTCATACATGATACTACAACTCCTTCATGATACTACCACTCCTTCATACATGATACTACCACTCCTTCATACATGATACTACCACTCCTTCATACATGATACTACCACTCCTTCATACATGATACTACCACTCCTTCATGATACTACCACTCCTTCATACATGATACTACAACTCCTTCATGATACTACCACTCCTTCATACATAATACTACAACTCCTTCATGATACTACCACTCCTTCATACATAATACTACAACTCCTTCATACATGATACTACCACTTGAGACGGATTTCCCCTGCAGCAGCAGCAGGAATAGGAACAGCATTAGAAACAATAACAACAGGAACAGCGGTAGCAAGAGCAACAGCTGCAGTTGTTGGTGCAGCTGCTGCCGCCCCCTGCCCTCACCATCACCATCATGATGTTAAATGTTTGTGTCAATAAAGATGTAATTGGTGAGACACGCCAACTTGACTGAGGCTTCATGACTGTGTTAATTAACATACACTTACATTGTGCCGCCTCCTTGTTAGTGAAACACTCCTGACTAAGACCTGCGTCAGGAAACACTTGTTTTATTTCCTGACGAACCTTACCTAACCTCTTGATGTGAACACCTCCCAACTGCCACCTTCACCACTCAGTCTTCAAGTGAACTTATAAACTGAACCTTCCTCAGGTTAAACATGAATACCACTTCCCCCATCTCCTTTGGAGATGTTCATTAATGTAACTACTGATGGGTTTTCAAGTTCGCGCTATTGCCGCATCGGCCTCGTCCTGCCATCTTGTGGGTCGAGACCCTACCTGAGGCGAGGCTTCGGTTGCCAAATTAGCTCATTTCGCCCTAGATTTAGCGCGTTTTTATGTTTAGTTCGTTGTTTTTACTATTTTATATTATTTAGGTCTAAATTTAGCGCTTTTCTGCCATCTGTTTTTTTTTTTTTCGAAATCTAGCTGTGTGTGTGTGTGTGTGTGTGTGTGTGTGTGTGTGTGTGTGTGTGTGTGTGTGTGTGCGTGCGTGCGTGCGTGCGTGCGTTTGTGTGTGTGTGTTTATATATATATATATATATATATATATATATATATATATATATATATATATAACAAGAGCCTAAATAAAAGTTAGGAAAAACTACAAAAACAGTTTAATGATGAGTCTCACCAGGCAGCTCTGAAATTCTGGTTCTCCAGGTCCAGATCACGTACTGAACGTGACTCTCACGAGTGTCCTGGGCTCTAAGTGAGCCTGTGACTGTGAAACGTCAATCACACCAGTTAGGCTTTTGTTATTCGTTACTGTTATTGTCCCTCAATTTGTGCTAACTCAATTATGAGCAAGAAATACACTCAACATTTTAAAGTGAAGAGACTCGGTGACGCCAGATACCAAAAAAATGGCTAAGGAAAGTACAGGACGATGACAGGAAAGTACAGGACGATGACAGGAAAGTACAGGACGATGACAGGAAAGTACAGGACGATTACACACACTATTTTTGTTTGTACTGGAAGTGTTCTGTTGCAACTAATTTAAGTGACATTGAAAAACACAAAAATACTGGCAAGCATAAGAAGACTGAAGAACCATTCGGTACATAATGCTTCAGTACACAAACAGTGCTTCAGTACACAATGTTTCAGTACACAAACAGTGCTTCAGTACACAAACAGTGCTTCAGTACACAGTGCTTCAGTACACAAACAGTGCTTCAGTACACAATGCTTCAGTACACAAACAATGCTTCAGTACACAGTGTTTCATTACACAATGCTTCAGTACACAGTGTTTCAGTACACAATGCTTCAGTACACAGTGCTTCAGTACACAAACAGTGCTTCAGTACACAATGCTTCAGTACACAAACAGTGCTTCAGTACACAATGCTTCAGTACACAAACAATGCTTCAGTACACAGTGTTTCATTACACAATGCTTCAGTACACAGTGTTTCAGTACACAATGCTTCAGTACACAGTGCTTCAGTACACAAACAATGCTTCAGTACACAATGATTCAGTACACAATGCTTCAGTACACAAACAATGCTTCAGTACACAGTGTTTCATTACACAATGCTTCAGTACACAGTGTTTCAGTACACAATGCTTCAGTACACAGTGCTTCAGTACACAAACAGTGCTTCAGTACACAATGCTTCAGTACACAATGCTTCAGTACACAGTGCTTCAGTACACAATGCTTCAGTACACACAGTGCTTCAGTACACAATGCTTCAGTACACAGTGCTTCAGTACACAAACAGTGCTACAGTACACAGACAATGCTTCAGTACACAATGCTTCAGTACACAAACAGTGCTTCAGTACACAGACAATGCTTCAGTACACAATGGTTCAGTACACAATGCTTCAGTACACAATGCTTCAGTACACAATGCTTCAGTACACAGTGCTTCAGTACACAGACAATGCTTCAGTACACAGTGCTTCAGTACAGATTGCTTCAGTACACAATGCTTCAGTACACAGTGCTTCAGTACACAATGCTTCAGTACACAGTGCTTCAGTACACAGACAATGCTTCAGTACACAGTGCTTCAGTACAGATTGCTTCAGTACACAGACAATGCTTCAGTACACAATGCTTCAGTACACAGTGCTTCAGTACACAATGCTTCAGTACACAGACAATGCTTCAGTACACAGACAATGCTTCAGTACACAGTGCTTCAGTACACAAACAGGACTTCAGTACACAGTGCTTCAGTACAGACAGTGCTTCAGTACACAGTGCTTCAGTACACAAAATGCTTCAGTACGCAGACAATGCTTCAGTACATAATGCTTCAGTACACAGTGCTTCAGTACACAAAATGCTTCAGTACACAGACAATGCTTCAGTACACAATGCTTCAGTACACAGTGCTTCAGTACACAATGATTCAGTACACAGACAATGCTTCAGTACACAGTGCTTTAGTACACAAACAGGACTTCAGTACACAGTGCTTCAGTACAGACAATGCTTCAGTACACAAAGTGCTTCAGTACACAGTGCTTCAGTACACAAAGTGCTTCAGTACACAAAGTGCTTCAGTACACAAAGTGCTTCAGTACACAGTGCTTCAGTACACAAAGTGCTTCAGTACACAAAGTGCTTCAGTACACAATGCTTCAGTACACAGTGTTTCAGTACACAGTGCTTCAGTACACGGATAGTGCTTCAGTACATAAACAGTGCTTCAGTACACAATGCTGCAGTACACAGTGCTTCAGTACACAATGCTTCAGCACACAAACAGGACTTCAGTACACACAGTGCTTCAGTACACACAGTGCTTCAGTACACACAGTGCTTCAGTACACAGTGCTTCAGTACACAATACTTCAGTACAGTGCTTCAGTACACAATGCTTCAGTTTACAATGCTTCACTACACGGACAGTGCTTCAGTACACAATGCTTCAGTACACACAGTGCTTCAGTACACAGTGCTTCAGTACACAGACAGTGCTTCAGTAGACAGACAGTGCTTCAGTACACAGTGCTTCAGTGCACAGACAGTGCTTCAGTACACAGTGCTTCAGTACACAGACAATGCTTCAGTACACAGACAATGCTTCAGTACACAGTGCTTCAGTACACAGTGCTTCAGTACACAGTGCTTCAGTAGACAGACAGTGCTTCAGTACACAATGCTTCAGTGCACAGACAGTGCTTCAGTACACAGACAGTGCTTCAGTACACAGTGCTTCAGTACACAGACAGTGCTTCAGTTTAAAAACTAAGCAATGATGTAAGAAGACTAGCGGGAAATATGTCTTTGTTCATTGCTGAACATTATTTATTGCGAGTAGTTAACTGTTTAAGTGAACTCTGCAAAGAACATTTTGCTGACAGTTCTGGTTGTAAGAACCTTAAGCTCAGCAGGAGGACACAATGTAGTGCAGTTTACAAGGTGCTGACACCATAGTTTAGTTATGACTTGAAAACTGATATTGAAAATAGTAAATTCAACTTAATAGATGAAAGTAATATTTCTGTAACTGAACTATTAGGTATAGCTAATAGCTGTTATTCTGAGACACAAACAAATTGTGATTACCATATATTCCGGCATATAAGGCGCATATTTTTTTCCCAAAAAAAGTCTTATAAAATGTAATATTCTGCGCCTTATCAGGTCAGGGTCAAGGTAGGTTTTTTTTTACACTTTGGTAGTTGTTTACTAACGTTACGTTACAACTGCTTAGAAACTGTCTTATATACTCGTACGCTTTATACGCCGGAAAATGCGGTACTTATTTAGACATAGTTAATAATTATATAGTACAAGTGCATGTACAAGGTATACAGGTCTAGCTGACATCAATGACATGCTGCTGTATAGAAAGCCGCTTGTTAGGCAGAGCATTTCGGGCAAATTAGGTCAGTTTTGTCCCAGGATGCGACCCACACCAGTCGACTAACTCCCAGGTACCCATTTTAGTGATGGGAAACATAGACAGCCAGTGCAAAGAAACACGTCCAGTGTTTCTGCCCTCGCTGTCACCGCAATGGAGATGCAATATACGTGGCTTTAAAGGAAGCCTTGAAGAGTAATGGACTTGATTTGCAAAAACTTATTGTTCTAGGCACTGATAATGCTTCTGTGATGACCGGTGTCAACATTGGAGTGTGAGAGCTGTTTTGACTCTTAAATACAGACTGTGAAGTCGTGGTAAATGCTGCTATGATTGTAATTACCGAAGGAAGTCGTACGAGAAATGAGCTCAGTAGATGCATATCAAAGATTCTCAACGATCACAACAACAAACAACTACACACGTTAAGGAGAGGTTGTTGATTGGGATTCAACAGATCTGGAATAATGCATGTGTTATTTTGGTAACTAATAGTGCTAGTATGTTTTTAGTGTTCAAATCAAATTCAGCGTGTTTTAGGCAAGAGTCTAACGCTGTTTGAAAATTTCATTTGGCAGCCCTACCTACCTCCTCAGTTTAGAGCTATCTGCTGCTTTGCAGCTGCCACACCCTTCGAGCCTAGTGTGGGCGGGGTTTGTGGCAGCCCAAGATGCCTAGCTTCTTCCTCCGAGCCTAGAGTGGGTGGGGTTTGTGGCAGCCCAAGGTGCCTAGCTTCTCCTTCCGAGCCCCATGGGGGGTAGGGAATGGAGCTAGGCCTGGGGACAGCTAGTCCCAGAATATGAGGCCTGGGGACAGCTAGTCCCAGAATATGAGGCCTGGGGACAGCTAGTCCCAGAATATGAGGCCTGGGGACAGCTAGTCCCAGAATATGAGGCCTGGGGACAGC
Source organism: Cherax quadricarinatus (assembly GCF_038502225.1). Classification (NCBI taxonomy): domain Eukaryota; kingdom Metazoa; phylum Arthropoda; class Malacostraca; order Decapoda; family Parastacidae; genus Cherax; species Cherax quadricarinatus. The sequence goes on along the minus strand of NC_091317.1, from coordinate 35,490,481 downwards.
TAGTCCCAGAATATGAGGCCTGGGGACAGCTAGTCCCAGAATATGAGGCCTGGGGACAGCTAGTCCCAGAATATGAGGCCTGGGGACAGCTAGTCCCAGAATATGAGGCCTGGGGACAGCTAGTCCCAGAATATGAGGCCTGGGGACAGCTAGTCCCAGAATATGAGGCCTGGGGACAGCTAGTCCCAGAATATGAGGCCTGGGGACAGCTAGTCCCAGAATATGAGGCCTGGGGACAGCTAGTCCCAGAATATGAGGCCTGGGGACAGCTAGTCCCAGAATATGAGGCCTGGGGACAGCTAGTCCCAGAATATGAGGCCTGGGGACAGCTAGTCCCAGAATATGAGGCCTGGGGACAGCTAGTCCCAGAATATGAGGCCTGGGGACAGCTAGTCCCAGAATATGAGGCCTGGGGACAGCTAGTCCCAGAATATGAGGCCTGGGGACAGCTAGTCCCAGAATATGAGGCCTGGGGACAGCAGTCCCAGAATATGAGGCCTGGGGACAGCTAGTCCCAGAATATGAGGCCTGGGGACAGCTAGTCCCAGAATATGAGGCCTGGGGACAGCTAGTCCCAGAATATGAGGCCTGGGGACAGCTAGTCCCAGAATATGAGGCCTGGGGACAGCTAGTCCCAGAATATGAGGCCTGGGGACAGCTAGTCCCAGAATATGAGGCCTGGGGACAGCTAGTCCCAGAATATGAGGCCTGGGGACAGCTAGTCCCAGAATATGAGGCCTGGGGACAGCTAGTCCCAGAATATGAGGCCTGGGGACAGCTAGTCCCAGAATATGAGGCCTGGGGACAGCTAGTCCCAGAATATGAGGCCTGGGGACAGCTAGTCCCAGAATATGAGGCCTGGGGACAGCTAGTCCCAGAATATGAGGCCTGGGGACAGCTAGTCCCAGAATATGAGGCCTGGGGACAGCTAGTCCCAGAAGATGAGGCCTGGGGACAGCTAGTCCCAGAAGATGAGGCCTGGGGACAGCTAGTCCCAGAAGATGAGGCCTGGGGACAGCTAGTCCCAGAAGATGAGGCCTGGGGACAGCTAGTCCCAGAAGATGAGGCCTGGGGACAGCTAGTCCCAGAAGATGAGGCCTGGGGACAGCTAGTCCCAGAAGATGAGGCCTGGGGACAGCTAGTCCCAGAAGATGAGGCCTGGGGACAGCTAGTCCCAGAAGATGAGGCCTGGGGACAGCTAGTCCCAGAAGATGAGGCCTGGGGACAGCTAGTCCCAGAAGATGAGGCCTGGGGCCAGCTAGTCCCAGAAGATGAGGCCTGGGGCCAGCTAGTCCCAGAAGATGAGGCCTGGGGCCAGCAGTCCCAGAAGATGAGGCCTGGGGCCAGCTAGTCCCAGAAGATGAGGCCTGGGGCCAGCTAGTCCCAGAAGATGAGGCCTGGGGCCAGCTAGTCCCAGAAGATGAGGCCTGGGGCCAGCTAGTCCCAGAAGATGAGGCCTGGGGCCAGCTAGTCCCAGAAGATGAGGCCTGGGGCCAGCTAGTCCCAGAAGATGAGGCCTGGGGCCAGCTAGTCCCAGAAGATGAGGCCTGGGGCCAGCTAGTCCCAGAAGATGAGGCCTGGGGCCAGCTAGTCCCAGAAGATGAGGCCTGGGGCCAGCTAGTCCCAGAAGATGAGGCCTGGGGCCAGCTAGTCCCAGAAGATGAGGCCTGGGGCCAGCTAGTCCCAGAAGATGAGGCCTGGGGCCAGCTAGTCCCAGAAGAGAGGCCTGGGGCCAGCTATCCCAGAAGATGAGGCCTGGGGCCAGCTAGTCCCAGAAGATGAGGCCTGGGGCCAGCTAGTCCCAGAAGATGAGGCCTGGGGCCAGCTAGTCCCAGAAGATGAGGCCTGGGGCCAGCTAGTCCCAGAAGATGAGGCCTGGGGCCAGCTAGTCCCAGAAGATGAGGCCTGGGGCCAGCTAGTCCCAGAAGATGAGGCCTGGGGCCAGCTAGTCCCAGAAGATGAGGCCTGGGGCCAGCTAGTCCCAGAAGATGAGGTCCCCAGAAGATGGGGCCAGCTAGTCCCAGAAGATGAGGCCTGGGGCCAGCTAGTCCCAGAAGATGAGGCCTGGGGCCAGCTAGTCCCAGAAGATGAGGCCTGGGGCCAGCTAGTCCCAGAAGATGAAGATGATGAGGCCTGGGGCCAGCTAGTCCCAGAAGATGAGGCCTGGGGCCAGCTAGTCCCAGAAGATGAGGCCTGGGGCCAGCTAGTCCCAGAAGATGAGGCCTGGGGCCAGCTAGTCCCAGAAGATGAGGCCTGGGGCCAGCTAGTCCCAGAAGATGAGGCCTGGGGACAGCTAGTCCCAGAATATGAGGCCTGGGGGACAGCTAGTCCCAGAATATGAGGCCTGGGGGACAGCTAGTCCCAGAATATGAGGCCTGGGGGACAGCTAGTCCCAGAAGATGAGGCCTGGGGACAGCTAGTCCCAGAAGATGAGGCCTGGGGAAGCTAGTCTCAGAATATGAGGCCTGGGGAAGCTAGTCTCAGAATATGAGGCCTGGGGGACAGCTAGTCCCAGAATATGAGGCCTGGGGGACAGCTAGTCCCAGAATATGAGGCCTGGGGGACAGCTAGTCCCAGAATATGAGGCCTGGGGGACAGCTAGTCCCAGAATATGAGGCCTGGGGGACAGCTAGTCCCAGAATATGAGGCCTGGGGGACAGCTAGTCCCAGAATATGAGGCCTGGGGGACAGCTAGTCCCAGAATATGAGGCCTGGGGGACAGCTAGTCCCAGAATATGAGGCCTGGGGGACAGCTAGTCCCAGAATATGAGGCCTGGGGGACAGCTAGTCCCAGAAGATGAGGCCTGGGGGACAGCTAGTCCCAGAAGACGAGGCCTGGGGGGCAGCTAGTCCCAGAAGACGAGGCCTGGGGGACATCTAGTCCCAGAAGACGAGGCCTGGGGGACAGCTAGTCCCAGAAGACGAGGCCTGGGGGACAGCTAGTCCCAGAAGACGAGGGCTGGGGGACAGCTAGTCCCAGAAGACGAGGGCTGGGGGACAGCTAGTCCCAGAAGACGAGGGCTGGGGGACAGCTAGTCCCAGAAGACGAGGCCTGGGGGACAGCTAGTCCCAGAAGACGAGGCCTGGGGCCAGCTAGTCCCAGAAGACGAGGCCTGGGGCCAGCTAGTCCCAGAAGACGAGGCCTGGGGGACAGCTAGTCCCAGAAGACGAGGCCTGGGGGACAGCTAGTCCCAGAAGACGAGGCCTGGGGGACAGCTAGTCCCAGAAGACGAGGCCTGGGGGACAGCTAGTCCCAGAAGACGAGGCCTGGGGGACAGCTAGTCCCAGAAGACGAGGCCTGGGGGACAGCTAGTCCCAGAAGACGAGGCCTGGGGGACAGCTAGTCCCAGAAGACGAGGCCTGGGGGACAGCTAGTCCCAGAAGATGAGGCCTGGGGGACAGCTAGTCCCAGAAGATGAGGCCTGGGGGACAGCTAGTCCCAGAAGATGAGGCCTGGGGGACAGCTAGTCCCCGAAGAGGAGGCCTGGGGGACAGCTAGTCCCCGAAGATGAGGCCTGGGGGACAGCTAGTCCCCGAAGATGAGGCCTGGGGGACAGCTAGTCCCAGAAGATGAGGCCTGGGGGACAGCTAGTCCCCGAAGATGAGGCCTGGGGGACAGCTAGTCCCCGAAGATGAGGCCTGGGGGACAGCTAGTCCCCGAAGATGAGGCCTGGGGGACAGCTAGTCCCCGAAGATGAGGCCTGGGGGACAGCTAGTCCCCGAAGATGAGGCCTGGGGGACAGCTAGTCCCCGAAGATGAGGCCTGGGGGACAGCTAGTCCCCGAAGATGAGGCCTGGGGGACAGCTAGTCCCCGAAGATGAGGCCTGGGGGACAGCTAGTCCCCGAAGATGAGGCCTGGGGGACAGCTAGTCCCCGAAGATGAGGCCTGGGGGACAGCTAGTCCCCGAAGATGAGGCCTGGGGGACAGCTAGTCCCCGAAGATGAGGCCTGGGGGACAGCTAGTCCCCGAAGATGAGGCCTGGGGGACAGCTAGTCCCCGAAGATGAGGCCTGGGGGACAGCTAGTCCCCGAAGATGAGGCCTGGGGGACAGCTAGTCCCCGAAGATGAGGCCTGGGGGACAGCTAGTCCCCGAAGATGAGGCCTGGGGGACAGCTAGTCCCAGAAGATGAGGCCTGGGGACAGCTAGTCCCAGAAGATGAGGCCTGGGGACAGCTAGTCCCATAATGTGAGGCCTGGGGACAGCTAGTCCCAGAATGTGAGGCCTGGGGACAGCTAGACCCAGAATGTGAGGCCTGGGGACAGCTAGTCTCAGAATGTGAGGCCTGGAGGTCACCTGGAGGTTATTCCGGGTATCAACGCCCCCGCGGCCCGGTCCATGACCAGGCCTCCCGATGGATCAGGGCCTGATCAACTAGGCTGTTACTGCTGGCCGCACGCAGTCCGACGTACGAGCCACAGCCCGGCTGATCCGGCACTGACTTTAGATATCTGTCCAGCTCTCTCTTGAAGGCAGCCAGGGGTTTATTGGCAATTCCCCTAATGCTTGATGGGAGGCTGTTGAACAGTTTTGGGCCCCGGACACTTATGGTGTTTTCTCTTAGTGTACCAATGGCGCCCCTACTTTTTATTGGCGGCATTTTGCATCGCCTGCCCAGTCTTTTACTTTCGTAGGGAGTGATTTCTGTGTGCAGATTTGGGACCATTCCTTCCAAGATTTTCCAAGTGTAGATTATGATATATCTCTCCCTCCTGCGTTCCATCGAGTACAAGTCGAGTGCTTCCAAGCGTTCCCAGTAGTTAAGGTGCTTGACAGAACTTATACGTGCAGTAAAGGATCTCTGTACACTCTCTAGATCTGCGATTTCACCTGCTTTGTATGGAGATGTTAATGTACAGCAGTATTCCAGCCTAGAGAGAACAAGTGATTTGAAAAGGATCATCATGGGCTTGGCATCTCTCGTTTTGAAAGTTCTCATTATCCATCCTATCATTTTCTTTGCACGTGCGATCGTGGCACTGTTGTGATCCTTGAAAGTGAGATCCTCAGACATTACTTCTCCAGGTCCCTTACATTATTTTTCCGCTCTATTGTATGGCCGGAGTCAGTAGTATACTCTGTTCTAGTTATTATCTCCTCCAGTTTTCCATAACGGAGTAGTTGGAATTTGTCCTCATTGAACATCATATTGTTTACCGTTGCCCACTGGAAAACTTTGTTTATATCTTCTTGGAGGTTAACCGCATCCTCAGCAGATGACAGCCTCATGCAGATCCTAGTATCATCCGCAAAGGATGATACGGTGCTGTGGTGTATATCTCTGTTTATGTCTGATATGAGGATAAGGAATAAGATGGGGGCGAGTACTGTGCCTTGTGGAACAGAGCTCTTCATGTGGAGACGCTATGTTTTTGAATGGGGCGGAAGTAACGCTAGTGAAAGGCAGGTGTTGTGGATGACTGTTCAACTGCCTCCCAGCATACATAAGGGGGATTACCAACAGACCCCTGGCAGTCTTCAAGCTGGCACTGGACAAGCACCTAAAGTCGGTTCCTGACCAGCTGGGCTGTGGCTCGTACGTTGGTTTGCGTGCAGCCAGCAGTAACAGCCTGGTTGATCAGGCTCTGATCCACCAGGAGGCCTGGTCACAGACCGGGCCGCGGGGGCGTTGACCCCCGGAACTCTCTCCAGGTAAACTCCAGGTATGGCAGCCTCCGATTTAACTCTGTTGACCACTACTCTTTGTGTTCGATTTGTTAGGAAGTTGAAGATCCATCTCCCCACTTTCCCAGTTATTCCTTTAGCACGTATTTTATGGGCTATTGCGCCATGATCGCATTTGTCAAATGCTTTTGCAAAGTCTGTGTATATTACATCTGCATTCTGATTTTCTTCCAGTGCATCCAAGGCCATGTCATAGTGATCCAGTAGTTGTGAGAGGCAGGAGCGACCTGCCCTGAACCCATGTTGCCCTGGATTGTGCAGATTTTGGGAATCCAGGTGATTTGCAATCCTGCTTCTTAGCACTCTTTCAAAGATTTTTATGATGTGGGATGTCAGAGCTATTGGTCTATAGTTCTTAGCTAATGCTTTGCTGCCACCTTTATGGAGTGGGGCTATATCCGTTGTTTTAAGTGACTGTGGAATTTCGCCCATGTCCAAGCTCCTCCTCCATAGTGTACTTAGGGCACGCAAGAGGGGTTTCTTGCAGTTCTTAATGAAAACAGAGTTCCACGAGTCTGGGCCCGGGGCTGAGTGCATAGGCATGTTGTCAATGGCTTTTTCGAAATCTATCGGAGTTAGGGTAATGTCGGAAATCTGGCATATATTTATGGAGTTTTGAGGCTCATTCATGAAGAAAGGACAGCTAGGGACAGCTAGTCCCAGAATGAGGCCTGGGAACAGCTAGTTCCAGAATATGAGGCCTGGGGACAGCTAGTCCCAGAATGAGGCCTGGGGACAGCTAGTCCCAGAATACGAGGCCTTGGGACAGCTAGTCCCAGAAGATGAGGAAGTACTTATTTCCTCCCATGGCAGACACTGGTTTGAGATACTCCCATGATAGGGAACCAAAGCCGGGCCACCTCTTGGAAAAGGCCCGAGCTGGGCGATTATACCGGCCAATTTACAACAATAATCCTGCCTCTCCCACTGCCCCGTCAGGTCGTGGGCCTGGCAAGGTTCAGCACACACACACACACACACACACACACACACACACACACACACACACACACACACACACACACACACACACACACACACACACACACTACCTGTACCAGTTACCCAGTAACACTAAGCTCGCCTCCGAAGATGTGTTATTACCACACCAGAAATACTACTGATATATCTGGTAATAGTGATGTTAAGAATTAGCACCGTTATATAACAATGTGATAACTGATGACCTATTGACGTGATTTGAAGAATGTGGAAAGGGATTTAAATTAAACTCTTGTTATTAGAATCTGAGGTACATGTGTCTTAGCAACACGGGGAGATTATCTCCAGAGTCTTGGATAAATTTATCTTAAGCCGTCAAAACAATAACTTTTGTGGCTGCTACATCAACAAGGTTGTTGCTACCAGCAGCTTACATATCTACACAGTCACCAGGACCTGGTTGATCTGACAATAGTTGTACGAGCTGATTCAGTGTAATTTTTTTTTTCAAAACATCTTTATTTAGAGATCACTCGTATCATGGTAATATGAGCAGTAATCTGGGCAGATAATTAAGAGGCAGTAAAAACAACAAACACTCTAGTAATAACCATTCTTCTAAGTCGGTGAATTTTGAATTATAAATTGATGCAGGTCGCAAAAGAAAAGATTTTATGTAACATAACTGGTAGTAGGTTGGTAGACAGCAACCACCCAGGGAAGTACTACCGTCCTCCCAGATGACTGTGAAACAGAAACCTGTAACTGTTTTGCATGATGGTAGGATTGCTGGTGTCTTTTTCTGTCTCATAAACACGCTAGATAACAGGGATATCTTGCTACTCCTACTTACACTTTGGTCACACTTCACAGATACGCACATGCATATATATATACATACATCTAGGTTTTTCTCCTTTTTCTACATAGCTCTTGTTCTTCTTTATTTCTTCTATTGTCCATGGGGAAGTGGAAAAGAATCTTTCCTCCGTAAGCCATGCGTGTCGTATGAGGCGACTAAAATGCCGGGAGCAATGGGCTAGTAACCCTTTCTCCTGTAGACATTTACTAAAAAAGAGAAGAAGAAAAACTTTATAAAACTGGGATGCTTGAATGTGCGTGGATGTAGTGCAGATGACAAGAAACAGATGATTGCTGATGTTATGAATGAAAAGAAGTTGGATGTCCTGGCCCTAAGCGAAACAAAGCTGAAAGGGGTAGGGGAGTTTCGGTGGGGGGAAATAAATGGGATTAAATCTGGAGTATCTGAGAGAGTTAGAGCAAAGGAAGGGGTAGCATTAATGTTGAATGATCAGTTATGGAAGGAGAAAAGAGAATATGAATGTGTAAATGCAAGAATTATGTGGATTAAAGTAAAGGTTGGATGCGAGAAGTGGGTCATAATAAGCGTGTATGCACCTGGAGAAGAGAGGAATGCAGAGGAGAGAGAGAGATTTTGGGAGATGTTAAGTGAATGTATAGGAGCCTTTGAACCAAGTGAGAGAGTAATTGTGGTAGGGGACCTGAATGCTTAAGTAGGAGAAACTTTTAGAGAGGGTGTGGTAGGTAAGTTTGGGGTGCCAGGTGTAAATGATAATGGGAGCCCTTTGATTGAACTTTGTATAGAAAGGGGTTTAGTTATAGGTAATACATATTTTAAGAAAAAGAGGATAAATAAGTATACAAGATATGATGTAGGGCGAAATGACAGTAGTTTGTTGGATTATGTATTGGTAGATAAGACTGTTGAGTAGACTTCAGGATGTACATGTTTATAGAGGGGCCACAGATATATCAGATCACTTTCTAGTTGTAGCTACACTGAGAGTAAAAGGTAGATGGGATACAAGGAGAATAGAAGCATCAGGGAAGAGAGAGGTGAAGGTTTATAAACTAAAAGAGGAGGCAGTTCGGGAAAGATATAAACAGCTATTGGAGGATAGATGGGCTAATGAGAGCATAGGCAATGGGGTCAAAGAGGTATGGGGTAGGTTTAAAAATGTAGTGTTAGAGTGTTCAGCAGAAGTTTGTGGTTACAGGAAAGTGGGTGCAGGAGGGAAGAGGAGCGATTGGTGGAATGATGTAAAGAGAGTAGTAAGGGAGAAAAAGTTAGCATATGAGAAGTTTTTACAAAGTAGAAGTGATGCAAGGAGGGAAGAGTATATGTAGAAAAAGAGAGAGGTTAAGAGAGTGGTGAAGCAATGTAAAAAGAGAGCAAATGAGAGAGTGGGTGAGATGTTATCAACAAATTTTGTTGAAAATAAGAAAAAGTTTTGGGGTGAGATTAACAAGTTAAGGAAGCCTAGAGAACAAATGGATTTGTCAGTTAAAAATAGGAGAGGAGAGTTATTAAATGGAGAGTTAGAGGTATTGGGAAGATGGAGGGAATATTTTGAGGAATTGTTAAATGTTGATGAAGATAGGGAACTGTGATTTCGTGTATAGGGCAAGGAGGAATAACATCTTGTAGGAGTGAGGAGGAGCCAGTTGTGAGTGGGGGGGAAGTTCGTGAGGCAGTAGGTAAAATTAAAGGGGGTAAGGCAGCCGGGATTGATGGGATAAAGATAGAAATGTTAAAAGCAGGTGGGGATATAGTTTTGGAGTTGTTGGTGCAATTATTTAATAAATGTATGGAAGAGGGTGAGGTACCTAGGGATTGGCAGAGAGCATGCATAGTTCGTTTGTATGAAGGCAAAGGGGACAAAAGAGAGTGCAAAAATTATAGGGGGATAAGTCTGTTGAGTATACCTGGTAAAGTGTATGGTAGAGTTATTATTGAAAGAATTAAAAGTAAGACGGAGAATAGGATAGCAGATGAACAAGGAGGCTTTAGGAAAGGTAGGGGGTGTGTGTCCCAGGTGTTTACAGTGAAACATATAAGTGAACAGTATTTAGATAAGGCTAAAGAGGCCTTTGTGGCATTTATTGATTTGGAAAAGGCGTATGACAGGGTGGATAGGGGGGCAATGTGGCAGGTGTATGGTGTAGGAGGTAGGTTACTGAAAGCAGTGAAGAGTTTTTACGAGGATAGTGAGGCTCAAGTTAGAGTACATAGGAAAGAGGGAAATTATTTCCCAGTAAAAGTAGGCCTTAGACAAGGATGTATGATGTCACCGTGGTTGTTTAATATATTTATAGATGGGGTTGTAAGAGAAGTAAATGCGAGGGTCTTGACAAGAGGCGTGGAGTTAAAAGATAAAGAATCACACATAAAGTGGGAGTTGTCACAGTTGCTCTTTGCTGATGACACTGTGCTCTTGGGAGATTCTGAAGAGAAGTTGCAGAGATTGGTGGATGAATTTGGTAGGGTGTGCAAAAGAAGAAAATTAAAAGTGAATACAGGAAAGAGTAAGGTTATGAGGATAACAAAAATATTAGGTGATGAAAGATTGGATATCAGATTGGAGGGAGAGAGTATGGAGGAGGTGAATGTATTCAGATATTTGGGAGTGGACATGTCAGCGGATGGGTCTATGAAGGATGAGGTGAATCATAGAATTGATGAGGGGAAAAGGGTGAGTGGTGCACTTAGGAGTCTGTGGAGACAAAGAACTTTGTCCTTGGAGGCAAAGAGGGGAATGTATGAGAGTATAGTTTTACCAACACTCTTATATGGGTGTGAAGCATGGGTGATGAATGTTGCAGCGAGGAGAAGGCTGGAGGCAGTGGAGATGTCATGTCTGAGGGCAGTGTGTGGTGTGAATATTATGCATAGAATTCGTAGTTTGGAAGTTAGGAGGAGGTGCGGGATTACCAAAACTGTTGTCCAGAGGGCTGAGGAAGGGTTGTTGAGGTGGTCCCAGACCGAGCCTCCCGTTGCACCACGGTCCCAGACCGAGCCTCCCGCTGCATCCAGGGCCTGATCGACCACACAGTATTAGTGACCTCAACGCATTTATCATGCCTCCACATATATATATATATATATATATATATATATATATATATATATATATATATATATATATATATATATATATATATATATATATATATATATATATATATATATATGTCGTGCCGAATATGTAAAACTGGTCAATTAGCAAGAACTCTTTTAAAATTAAGTCCTCTCTAAAATTTTCTCTTATACGTTTAAAGATATATTTTTTTCATTAATGTTGATGTAAAAATTTATAATTTTGCACCAAAAGAATCTTAGAAAACTTACCTAACCTTATTATAACAAGAACAATTTATTTTTGCCTAACCCAACTAAATATATTTTAGGTTTGTTTACAATAATTTAATACTAAACAAACGCAGTGAAATATATTTTTTTCGTTAGGTTCAGAATGATTTTGGCGAAATTATTGCATACACAAATTTTCACTTGTCCTATATGGCAAGATGAGCGTTGCTATTTAAGCCAAGATCGCAAGTTCTGCCTATTCGGCACGACATAATATATATATATATATATATATATATATATATATATATATATATATATATATATATATATATATATATATATATATATATAGGGCAATTCCCCTAATGCTTGATGGGAGGCTGTTGAACAGTTTTGGGCCCCGGACACTTATGGTGTTTTCTCTTAGTGTACCAATGGCGCCCCTACTTTTTATTGGCGGCATTTTGCATCGCCTGCCCAGTCTTTTACTTTCGTAGGGAGTGATTTCTGTGTGCAGATTTGGGACCATTCCTTCCAAGATTTTCCATGTGTAGATTATGATATATCTCTCCCTCCTGCGTTCCTGACTTGAGTCCTGAAGAGGAGGGGTTGGGGATATTGCGGTTTGGATAGTCATCTGAATTGTGATGTCTGCGCCCTTCTGACAAGATAGAGGTTGAATGAGTGATAGTATAAGTTATTTCCTCTTTGTTGGGTCCCTCTACCTCGGTGGAAGACAGTCGGCCGGAGTATTTACATTTCCTGTAACGCTTATATATAGACTTGACTTGTAACATGATACTACCACCTGTAACATGATGCTACCACTTGTAACATGATGCTACCACTTGTAACATGATGCTACCACTTGTAACATGATGCTACCACTTGTAACATGATACTACCACTTGTAACATGATGCTACCACTTGTAACATGATACTACCACTTGTAACATGATGCTGCCACTCATAACATGATGCTGCCACTCATAACATGATGCTACCACTTGTAACATGATAATACCACCTGTAACATGCTACCAATTGTAACATGATACTACCACTTGTAACATGATGCTACCACTTGTAACATGATGCTACCGCTTGTAACATGATACTACCACTTGTAACATATAACTACCACTTGTAACATATAACTACCACTTGTAACATATAACTACCACTTGTAACATGATACTACCACTTGTAACATGATGCTACCACTTGTAACATGATGCTACCACTTGTAACATGCTACCACTTGTAACATGATACTACCACCTGTAACATGATGCTACCACTTGTAACATGATACTACCACTTGTAACATGATGCTACCACCTGTAACATGATGCTACCACTTGTAACATGATGCTACCACTTGTAACATGATGCTACCACTTGTACCATGATGCTACCACTTGTAACATGTTACTACCACTTGTACCATGGTGCTACCACTTGTAACATGATGCTACCACTTGTAACATGATGCTACCACTTGTAACATGATGCTACCACTTGTACCATGATGCTACCACTTGTAACATGTTACTACCACTTGTATCATGGTGCTACCACTTGTAACATGATGCTACCACTTGTAACATGATGCTACCACTTGTAACATGATGCTTTCACTTGTAACATGATGCTACCACTTGTAACATGTTACTACCACTTGTACCATGGTGCTACCACTTGTAACATGATGCTACCACTTGTAACATGATGCTACCACTTGTAACTTGATGCTACCACTTGTAGCATGATGCTACCACTTGTAGCATGATGCTACCACTTGTAGCATGATGCTACCACTTGTAACATGATGCTACCACTTGTAGCATGATGCTACCACTTGTAGCATGATGCTACCACTTGTAACATGATGCTACCACTTGTAGCATGATACTACCACTTGTAACATATAACTACCACTTGTAACATGATGCTACCACTTGTAACATGATGCTACCACTTGTAACATGATGCTACCACTTGTAACATGACGCTTCCACTTGTAACATGATGCTACCACTTGTAACATGATACTACCACTTGTAACATGATACTACCACTTGTAACATGATGCTACCACTTGTAACATGATACTACCACTTGTAAAGTGATACTCCCACTTGTGACATATTACCACTTATAACGTGATACCGTAACCTCATACCGCTCGTAACGTGATACTATCACTAGTAACGTTATACCGCACGTAACGTGATAGTACCACTCGTAACGTGACACTACCACTTGTAACGTGATACTACCACTCGTAACGTGATACTACCACTTGTACTTTCTAACATTTGTTCCTACATTCATACATGTATTGTATGTATGCGAAAGAAATGAATCATTCCCCCCTCACACTTAATAGTATGTGGAGAACAACCACTGCGAAAAAATATTGAAATTCCAAGCACATTCATGATTTATCATATTATCAAGGAACTGTAAAATTAAAGATCAACAGGAAGGCTTATAAAAATCTTTTTATGATGTAGGTAGGTGTTCCTTGCCACTTACCTGCATCATCGTTAAAAGGTCAGGTGTTGTAAGTTGACCGCGAGGTGTAATCTCGTTCTTTTATGCCTTCCTGATAATCCTTTATTTTTACAGTTCCTTGATTATGCGAGAAATCACGAAAGCGCTTGGAATTGCACTATTTTTTCATAGTGGTTGTTCTGCATATTGTTATATCATGTGTTTACTGTGATCTTATTGCATTAGTAGTATATGTAAACACTTGAAAAACTGTCGTGAAGGAAAATAATTATTAGCAATATTAATACTAAATAATTATTACTGTACGTCAGTACTTGTGATAACAGTCCCAGTACAGCTGTTATGTAGCTGCTTATCCCAGGTAATTATGCGATAAATAAACTAAATGATGATTAACGAGGTGCCGGAGATAAAACAATAGTAACTAAATTTATAGTGATTTTTAGTCTAGTTATTAAACCTTGAAATTGACTAAGTTATTTCAAGTGACTTTAACTGCCTTTACCTGGAGAAGGTTTCGCGGGTCAACGCCCCCTGCGGCCCGGTGTGTGACCATCGAAGGTAGGTGAGACAGGTACATATTAATTTACTCCTGGAAAATTCTGAAGGGACTGGTTCCTAACTTGCGCACTGAAATCACTCCGTATGAAAGCAGCGCACTGAAATCACTCCGTATGAAAGCAAGAGACTTGACAGACGGTGGAAAATCAGTCCACGGTTGATGGACTGATTACATTATCTTCATTTCATTACCACTGCTCCCTCTGTATTTGAAGAAGCCTGCTGTGTAGGCGAAACGTTTCATCAGTAAAGATACCCAACTGTTGCACATGTGTCTTAATCTTCAACTTGTCAGTGTTTTATATAATTTTCATCGAAAAAATTTTTCAATAAAAAGTAGTGGCACGATGAGTACTCTAAGACATAGTGTAAAGGGACCCAGACTCTTCAACAAGCTTCCTTCGTAGCTGTCTTCAGCAGGGAACTTAAATGTCTGAAGTCAATTCCTTGTCACCTGGTCAGTGGTTAATACGTTGGTCTGCATGTGACCCATTGGCACCAACAGTCATCGATCAGGTTAGTAACTAGGAGACCTGGTCTGGGACCTGACTATGGGGGATGGGGGCGCTCGAAATTGACGCCAGGTAAACCAGGTAGGTGTCTACCATCCAGGATTGTGACGACCTGCGATAAGTTATCGTTAGTGACAGGTAAGTTTTCACACTGACCTTTGTCATCTCCGGAAGTTACCAACACATGATCTAACTGTAACACATCTGTATTGTACCCTTTATACATCTGCAGTTGTACACTATACAACTGTAGTTGTACACTTTATACATCTACGAGTGGATCCTAGCTGTGAACTGTCTGCTGGTTCCTTGCACTACTGCCACCATCTTCTAGTATTATAAGTGGTCAGTTCTGTGGAATTCTCAGGGCATCAAATGTCATTGCCAGAAACTGACATGTCAGTGGGGACTGATGATTGATGACTGTGTCCAGGTTGACAGCCAGTGGGGACTGGTTGATGATTGATGACTGTGTCCAGGTTGACAGCCAGTGCGAAATGGTTGATGACTGCTGAGGTTGATAGCTGCAGCTGATAAACTCCATTATTGCTTCCCAGTGCAACACTGGATTGCACCTTGATGATTATAATATTTCATCAACGTTGTTACGACAGCAACTTGTTAGTAATGACAACATGTTAATGATAACAGCACATTGATAACAATGTCAATTTTATGTTGAAAGTGTTGAATATCAGGTGGGTTTTAAATTACACCTGAGTCATACCTCATTTTGTTCCTCTGACTCTCCACATGAAAGGTCAGTCTTCTCACTTTACCTTATATCCAAGACCTGTATACTGTACTTCTAGGCTCGTTAAGGTCGCCACCTACACCTACCTACCCGTTGGTCAGTAGGTTTCTGAAATTAAAACTGAACGAGGTTAGTGGGTCTAAATTAAGACTGAACGAAGTTAGTGGGTTTAAATTAAGACTGAACGAGGTTGGGGGAGTTGGATATCACCTGAGTTACCTCCTGAGGACAGCTCAGTATACCCCTGCTTTTCATAAAAGGTATTTTCCAACGTCCACTGAGTGTCTCTGTCGTAGGGAGGGAGTTCGGTGTGCAGATTGGGGACAAATCCCTCCATTGTATTCCAAGTGTAAGTTATGGTGTACGTTAAAGTAATGTCTAAGCTGAGTGTATATAACCTGTCTGTGCTCCTTATTTACTCCTACTGGTTCCAAATCTACACACTGCCATAACATACTGGAGTGAGAGATATGTTGGGAAGTGCAAAATGCAAAATAAACCCAGTGAAAAGCAGGGGCACAGTAAGGAACATTGTATCAACATTCATGGTGCCAGATTATTCAACATCTTACCAGAAGATATCAGAAACACTGCTGGGACAAGTGTAGAAGTGTGCTTGGTTCTTGTAGGATCAGTGGCGTAGTGGTAAGGTGATGTGTACATTGTGCTGTCTCTGGAGGCGGTACAATATCAAAACAAAGGAAGAGACAAACAGGGGGAATGGTACAGAGAGGACAGCTGGGCAGTAAAATGGGGCGTACCAAACCAGGCATCAGCCCGTCAAGGCCGAATAAGCAAACAAACGCGAAGCCAGTACTGAAGAAACCAGGGGCGTGTGCACCAGGGGACATACCAGGTAGTACATCACCAGTGGTACTAATGAAACACAAAGCGAGACAAAACATCCCACTTGGTAATTCCTGCTTCATATTTTCAAATATACAGGGTTTGAAATCAAATAAAAATGACAAAGTTAGTTATGTCAGTGGGCTCCTGACAGAAGCGAATAACATTCGGAGCATTTGCAGAAACACACACAAGGGATGTTTTGGACGGAGAGATGAAGATAGAAAACTACATGTATAGATGTGATAGAATCAATAGGTCACATGGAGGAGTAGGAATCTATGTAAAGGAAACTTTATGTTGCACAGAAGTGCTGAACTCTACGAATGATATAGTAGAAATTTTAGGCATTAAAGTTGAAAATAGGAATTTGGTAATTATCCTAGTATACAAACCACCATCGGCAACTGCTGAGGAATTCACAGATCAGTTAAGGAAGATAGATAGCTATCTGGATAGGCTAGAAAATACTACACCAAATATTTTACTCCTTGGAGATTTTAATCTCCCTCATATAAAATGGAAGATGGTACAACGTAATGTTATACCAGAAATATCTCCGGGAAGCTCCCTGGCTCAACAGGTACATACCGGGGAAATAATGAGGTTTTGTGAAAAGTACTCTTTAAATCAACAGGTAATTGATCCCACTATAAATGAAAATACCCTGGATTTGATATTCACAAACATCGAGGAACTGATCAGAGACATAACAGTTTCCAAAACTATTTACTCTGATCATAACATCATAGAGGTTCAAACTAGTATTAACTCAGGGGTAGGAAACTGCATCGCTAAAGTTAGAGACGGGATGTTCAGTAAGTTTAATTTTAACAACCATAGAATTAACTGGGAAAAAATAAACCAAGAGCTATCAGACATACCCTGGGAATCAGACATGACCGACCTAAATCCCCACCAGTGCCTAGAGAAGCTGAATACAGAAGCAAAGTATGTATGAAACATGTACCATTGAGGGAACCCAGAGGAAGATCAGATATAGAGAGAGAGCGTAGGAGATGGTACAGAAGAAAACGAGCTACTGTACTGCTTAAAAACACAAATATGCTACAACAGAGGAAAGATAGACTTAGCAGAGAGATCACTGAATTAGAGCAAAAACTTAGGATGTTATACCTCACAGAAGAAGTACAAAGGGAACAAAAGGCCATACAGGATATTGCAAGAAACCCAAAATATTTCTATTCCTACGCAAAATCCAAGCTGAGAACTACCTGTAGAATTGGACCACTACTGAGAGGAGACTCGTATACTGACGACGAACAGGAAATGAGTGAAATCCTAAAAGAACAGTACGAGTCGGTGTTCAGCAACCCACTAAATGACAGCAAGGTAGAAAATGCAGAAACATTTTTCACTCCAGAAGAAGGCCGCACAGACCAACTAATTGACAGTACAAATCCCATAGATTTCGAAAAAGAAATGTATACCATGCCCAGTCACTCAGCACCTGGACCATATTCATGGAATGCTCTGTTTATCAAGAAGTGCAAAGTACCACTAGCACGAGCCCTCAGTATTCTTTGGATAAAGAGCTTAGATCTAGGTGAAATACCGGAGTCCTTAAAGAGTGCAGACATAGCTCCTTTGCATAAGGGAGGTAGTAGAGCACTAGCTAAAAATTACAGACCAGTAGCCCTAACCTCTCACATCATAAAAATCTTCGAAAGAGTGATGAGACGGCAGATTACAAATTTCATGGACCAGCATAACCCAAACCAGCATGGTTTTAGAGCAGGACGATCATGCCTGTCACAGCTGCTGAACCATTATGACAGAATTACGGAGGCACTGGAAGACGACCAAAACGTAGATGTGATTTACACAGATTTTGCAAAGGCGTTTGACAAATGCTATCATGGAGTGATAGCACACAAAATGAAGGCCATGGGCATTACGGGGAAGGTAGGCAGATGGATTTTCGGTTTCCTAACACACACAACACAAAAAGTAGTGAACAGGGCAAGATCAGCGAGGTCAAAAGCTCAGTGCCCCAAGGCACTGTTCTGCACCTCTGCTGTTTCTCATCCTCATAGCAGACATAGACAAAAACACCCGGCACACTTTTGTATCATTTGCAGATGACACTAAAATAAGCATGAAAGTCAGTACGGTAGAGGACACTGAAAAAGTACAGGAAGACATAAACAGGGTTTTCCAGTGGGCAGTGGAGAACATCATGACGTTCAATGGTGATAAGTTCCAGCTGCTTAGGTATGGAAAGAATGAAGACCTCAAAAGGAGCACTACATACAAAACTCAAGAGTGTCACCAAATAGAACATAAGGAACACGTAAAAGACCTAGGAATAATTATGTCAGCGGACCTTTCTTTTAAAGACCATAACAAGACAAAGATCACGACAGCCAGGAAGATGACTGGGTGGGTATTGAGAACTTTCAAAACAAGGGAAATAATGCCGATGGTGACACTCGTCAAATCGCTAGTGCTCCCTCACTTAGAATATTACTCAGTGCTGACGGCCCCGTTCAAGGCAGGAGAAATATCGGAGCTGGAACAAATACAGAGATCGTTTACGGCTCACATTGAGCCAGTAAAGCACCTAAATTACTGGGAACGCCTGCAAGTCTTGAACATGTACTCATTGGAGCGGAGGAGAGGTACATGATAATATGGTTTAGAAAGACACGTAAGCAAACACTATGACATTTATTAGAAAACGTTTCGGTCCTGGGACCTTGATCACTTCTAACATACAGAGATAGAAAGACATTATATATATAGGCGGAGAGTGAGGTGTGAGTGACGCACGGTGACCTGAAGACTGTCAAGTTGGGATGAGGACGGGTAGGCGATGAAATCATGTGATCTCCTGTGTTGTTGGGTTGGTGTTGCTTAAGTATCATGTATGCCAATGTTTTTGAAATTTTGTAGTTTCCAATGTTGCGTTCTATAGTGTCGGTGACGGCGATTAGTGAGGCTTCTAGGCACCGTCGGCGTCTGAGGTCTGGTTCGGTGAGAACGAGTTGTGCCTCATTCCAGTTCATCAAATGCCCCGTGGAGTCTCTGTGGAGGACACATGCGTACCTTACATCGTCTCTGTTAGAGGCATTTCGATGCTCATTCAGGCGAACTGCAAGATCTCTGCCTGTCTCGCCTACATATTTCTTGGGGCAGAATCCACAGGGGATAGTGTAGACGCCTGCTGTAGAAGTTAGAGGTGTGGGGCTGCGTTTCGTAGTGAGGTCTTTGATAGATGATGTGTTTATGGTGGAAACGTTGATGTTACTCATAGCAAGTGCCCGGCGAGTATTCGTGGCAACATCACCACATGGGAGCACTATGGACTGCTTAGGGGGCTGTTCCATGGGCGGTTTGTTGAGGATAGCTTGTGCCTTGAGTCTGCAATCTTGGATGAAGAAAGATGGGAACTGAAGACGTGTAAAGGCTTGTGTTATGTAAATACATTCTTCTTCAAGAAAACAAGGGCTGGAGATGCGAAGAGCTCTCAAGAAGAAGCCAATGAGGACTCCTCTCTTAGTGCGGGAGTCTTGGTGTGAATAAAAGTGTATAAGATCGTCCTTGTTTGAAGAGAAGTTTGTCACTGTCGGGAGATCTGCACAGGAGAACGTCAAGGAAAGTAAGTTTGCCATTGTTTTCGAGTTCAAGTGTAAACTTCATTGATGGTTCGGCTGCATTGATCTTGTTAAGAAGGGCCTGGATATTGAGACGTCTCGGATAGAAAGCCAATATATCATCAACGTATCTTAGCCAGGTAACGGTGCTGGGAATGAGGGTGCTGAATTTCTGTCTCTAGGTTTTCCATGAAGAGGTTGGCAAGCACAGCACTGAGCGGGCTGCCCATTGCCATCCCAAAGCACTGTTTGTAACAGTTGTCCTGATACTTGAAGAAATTGAAATTAACACAAAGTTCCACTAGATTGATGAAATCTAGAAGAGGTAAAGGGAGGTCGTGGTTTTCAGTGAGCCTCTGTCCCAGAATGTTGATTGCAGCGTCAGTAGGAACGTTGGTAAAGAGGGCTGTGACATCGAAGGATAATATACACCTGGAAGGTACTCGAGGGCTTGGTCCCAAATCTGCACACTGCCATAACAACATACTGGAGTGAGAAATATGGGAGGAAGTGTAAAATAAACCCAGTGAGGAGCACGGGTGCGGTGGGGACAATAAGGGAACACTGTATCAACATCCGGGGTCCCAGACTTTTTCAACATCTTACCAGAAGATAGAAACACGGCTGGAACAAGTGTAGAAGCCTTCAAGAGGAAACTAGACAAGTATCATCACCAGGTGCCAGATCAACCAGGCTGTGATGGATATGTGGGGCAGCGGGCCTCCAGCAACAACAGCCTGGTTGACCAGGCAAGCACCAAGCGAGACTGGCCCATGGCCGGGCTCAGAGAGTAGATATACTCTCGAAATTCTTCAAAAGTAAGGTAGGGTCGAGTCCTGGCCTGTCGCAGTTTGGTAAATGATTTAAAATCACTTGTTTCGTGATTTAATTTATTATATATATACCTATATATATATATATATATATACTTGTATATATATATATATTTCTTGGGTAGCATATATATATATATATATATATAACTCCTTATGTTCTTATGTGTGTGTGTGTGTGTGTGTGTGTGTGTGTGTGTGTGTGTGTGTGTATATATATATATATATATATATATATATATATATATATATATATATATATATATATATATATATATATATATATATAAACCTTGGTAATAAATACCGACAAGTTGGTTTAGAAAGACACGTAAGCAAACACTATAACATATTTATTAGAAAACGTTCCGGTCCTGGGACCTTGATCACTTCTGATCACCTTGAAGTGATCAAGGTCCCAGGACCGGAACGTTTTCTAATAAATATGTCATAAGAACATAAGAAAGGAGGAACACTTCAGCAGGCCTGTTGGCCCATACTAGGCAGGTCCTTTACAATTCATCCCACTAACAAACATTTGACCAACCCAATTTTCAATGCTACCCAAGAAATAAGCTCTGATGTGCAAGTCCCACTCAAATCCAACCCCTCCCACTCATGTACTTATCCAACCTAAATTTGAAACTACCCAAAGTCCTAGCCTCAATAACCCAACTAGGTAGACTGTTCCACTCATCAACTACCCTATTTCCAAACCAATACTTTCCAATGTCCTTTCTAAATCTAAACTTATCTAATTTAAATCCATTACTGCGGGTTCTCTCTTGGAGAGATATCCTCAAGACCTTGTTAATATCCCCTTTATTAATACCTATCTTCCACTTATACACTTCGATCAGGTCTCCCCTCATTCTTCGTCTAACAAGTGAATGTAATTTAAGAGTCTTCAATCTTTCTTCATAAGGAAGATTTCTAATGCTATGTATTAATTTAGTCATCCTACGCTGAATGTTTTCTAACGAATTTATGTCCATTCTGTAATATGGAGACCAGAATTGAGCTGCATAATCTAGGTGAGGCCTTACTAATGATGTATAAAGCTGCAGTATGACCTCTGGACTTCTGTTGCTTACACTTCTTGATATAAATCCCAGTAATCTATTTGCCTTATTACGTACGCTTAGGCATTGCTGTCTTGGTTTAAGGTTGCTGCTTACCATAACCCCCAAGTCCTTTTCGCAATCTGTATGGCTAAGTTCTACATTATTTAACTTATAAGTGCTAGGGTTATGGACACTTTCGAGCTTCAGAACCTTGCATTTATCTACATTGAACTGCATCTGCCACTTTTCTGACCAAGAGTAGAGTTTGTCTAAATCCTCCTGAAGTTCCCTAACATCTACGTTTGAATCAATTATCCTACCTATGTAAAGTAAAAGGACACAAGTGCAACTAATGTGACATTTATTGTGGCAACGTTTCGCTCTCCAGGAGCTTTATCAAGCCATTACAAACAATACATGGACACAGAGGGTATATAAAGGCTCAGAGTGAGGTGAATACTAGTGAGGTACCATTTCGATGTTCACTAGTGAACATCTACCAACTTTATTACTATCCTACCTATCTTCGTGTCATCGGCGAATTTGCTCATATCACTAGTAATTCCTTCATCAAGATCATTGATATATATTATAAACAACAACGGGCCCAAGACTGATCCCTGTGGAACGCCACTTGTTACTGATCCCCACTCGGATTTAACCCCATTTATGGACACTCTCTGCTTCCTGTCTGTGAGCCATGATTCGATCCACGAGAGCACTCTTCCCCCAATGCCATGAGCTGCTACTTTCTTCAACAGTCTTTGGTGCGGAACTCTATCAAATGCCTTACTAAAATCTAAGTAAATAATATCAAATTCTTTATCGTGGTCAACAGCCTCAAAAACTTTACTGAAAAAAGTTAATAAATTAGTTAGACAAGACCGGCCTCTTGTGAATCCATGCTGAGTATCATTAATCAAGCTATGCTTATCGAGATGGCTTCTTATAATTTGAGCTATAATTGACTCTAGTAATTTGCCTACAATTGAGGTCAGGCTTATTGGGCGGTAATTTGACGGTAACGACTAGTCCCCTGTTTTAAAAATAGGAATTACATTAGCCATCTTCCACATATCAGACACTACACCTGTTTGAAGAGATAAATTAAAAATATTAGTTAATGGTTCACAGACTTCCATTTTGCATTCCTTTAGAACCCTTGAAAAAACCTCATCAGGACCCGGTGACTTATTTTGCTTCAGTCGGTCTATCTGCTTCACAACCATTTCACTAGTGACTATGATGTTACATAATTTATCTTCTTCTGCCCAACTATAAAAATTAATTACCGGAACACTACTAGTGTCTTCCTGTGTAAAAACCGAGAGAAAATAATTATTTAAAATCGAGCACATTTCATTCTCTTTGTCAGTAAGATGCCCATAGTTATTTTTAAGGGGACCTATCTTATCTCTGACTTTTGTTCTATATACCTGGAAAAAACTTTTTGGGTTAGTTTTAGAATCCCTAGCAACTTTAATTTCATAGTCCCTTTTAGCTTTTCTTATCCCCTTTTTAATGTCCCTCTTAGTGTCAATATACTGATTCATAAGATGACCCTCGCCTCTTTTGATACGCCTATAAATTCCTTTCTTATGCCCTAGTAGATATTTCAGCCTATTATTCATCCATTTTGGGTCATTTCTATTTGATCTAATTTCTTTATAAGGGATAAATGTTCTTTGAGCAGCATGTATTGTGTTCATAGTGTTTGCTTACGTGTCTTTCTAAACAAACTTGTCGGTATTTATTACCAAGGTTTATACCATATATATATATGCTTGTACATGCAAGTGCAGTGTAACCTAAGTGTAAGTAGAAGTAACAAGACGTACCGTAAATCTTGCATGTTTGAGAGAGAAAAAAGACACCAGCAATCTTACCATCATATAAAACAAATAGTCTTTTGTTTTATACTCGCTTGACAGGGCGGTAGTACCTCCCTACAAAGAGTGTATTAAGAGATAAATCAGTAAATGTAAAGGGACCAAGATTCTTCAACACTCTGCATACATACGGGGAATTACCTCTGGCTGTTTTCAAGAGGTTGCCTGATTGATGACGCTCTCAGCCAGAAGGCCGGATCTGGAAGCGACGTGGGGGCAGTGACCCCCAGATTTGTTAGTTGAATCGCCTACTTGTCTCCATCCACTCATCATCACTCTCTCCTCCCCAGCACCTAACCTTCCCCACCACTCTCTCCTCCCCAGCACCAAACCTTCCCCACCACTCTCTCCTCCCCAGCACCCAACCTTCCCCACCACTCTCTCCTCCCCAGCACCTAACCTTCCCCACCACTCTCTCCTCCCCAGCACCTAACCTTCCCCACCACTCTCTCCTCCCCAGCACCTTACCTTCCCCACCACTCTCTCCTCCCCAGCACCTAACCTTCCCCACCACTCTCTCCTCCCCAGCACCTAACCTTCCCCACCACTCTCTCCTCCCCAGCACCCAACCTTCCCCACCACTCTCTCCTCCCCAGCACCTTACCTTCCCCACCACTCCTCCCCAGCACCTAACCTTCCCCACCACTCTCTCCTCCCCAGCACCTAACCTTCCCGACCACTCTCTCCTCCCCAGCACCTTACCTTCCCCACCACTCTCTCCTCAACAGCACCTATCCCTCCCCACCACTCTCTCCTCAACAGCACCTTACCTTCCCCACCACTATCCTCCCCAAGACCTAACCCTCCCCACCACTCTCTCCTCCCCCAGCACCTAACCCTCCCCAGCACTTCCCCTTTTCTCATCACTTGCACTCTTCCCATCACTTGCACTCTTCCCATCACTTGCACTTTTCCCATCACTTGCACTCTTCCCATCACTCCCACTTCCCATAATAACCTTGTCACACACCTACCTACCTGGACCTGGAGAGAGTTTCGGGGGTCAACGCCCCCGCGGCCCGGTCTGTGACCAGGCCTCCTGGTGGATCAGCGCCTGATCAACCAGGCTGTTGCTGCTGGCTGCACGCAAATTATGTTATTAATTTACATCTCAGTTTCCATTATACACAACTTTCTACTTGATTATTTCACTCGTGTCTTCCTTAACAAATGTTACTTTACCTGTAAACGACTCTGATGACTTTATATGTCTCCTGTGTTGCTGCTTTATATGTCTCCTGTGTTGCTGCTTTATATGTCTCCTGTGTTGCTGCTTTATATGTCTCCTGTGTTGCTGCTTTATATGTCTCCTGTGTTGCTGCTTTGTCTCCTGTGTTGCTGCTTTATGTCTCCTGTGTTGCTGCTTTATATGTCTCCTGTGTTGCTGCTTTATATGTCTCCTGTGTTGCTGCTTTATATGTCTCCTGTGTTGCTGCTTTATATGTCTCCTGTGTTGCTGCTTTATATGTCTCCTGTGTTGCTGCTTTATATGTCTCCTGTGTTGCTGCTTTATATGTCTCCTGTGTTGCTGCTTTATATGTCTCTTGTGTTGCTGCTTTATATGTCTCCTGTGTTGCTGCTTTATATGTCTCCTGTGTTGCTGCTTTATATGTCTCCTGTGTTGCTGCTTTATATGTCTCTTGTGTTGCTGCTTTATATGTCTCCTGTGTTGCTGCTTTATATGTCTCCTGTGTTGCTGCTTTATATGTCTCCTGTGTTGCTGCTTTATATGTCTCCTGTGTTGCTGCTTTATATGTCTCCTGTGTTGCTGCTTTATATGTCTCCTGTGTTGCTGATCTCATAAAATACGTGTGTTGTGTTACTCTTCTCATAAAATACATGTGTTACTATTCTCATAAAATACGTGTCTTGTGTTACTGATCTAAAAAAAAGAATGTGTTAATAATCTTTAAAGACAAGCGTGTTATGTCTTTACTCTAATAAGAGATGTACAGTCAACCTCCCAGAGAGTTGTTACTATCATGTTATGTGAAAAATGAAAACCAGTTAAACGTTGTGCACTCTGGCAGTAAGTTAGGTCTTTTATTTTCTGCTGCCTGACCATGTAAGATAACAGGTAGATCTGACATTACTACTGACCATGTAAGATAACAGGTAAATCTGACATTACTACTGACCATGTAAGATAACAGGTAAATCTAACATTACTACTAACCATGTAAGATAACAGGTAAATCTAACATTACTACTGACCATGTAAGATAACAGGTAAATCTAACATTACTACTGACCATGTAAGATAACAGGTAAATCTAACATTACTACTAACCATGTAAGATAACAGGTAAATCTAACATTACTACTAACCATGTAAGATAACAGGTAAATCTAACATTACTACTGACCATGTAAGATAACCGGTAAATCTAACATTACTACTGACCATGTAAGATAACAGGTAAATCTAACATTACTACTGACCATGTAAGATAACATTCACTTTACTCTTTGTTTTCTGATAGATTAAGTTCTTGTGATATTTCCTTTCCAATTTAGGAGGGTTGGTCTGAGACCAGGCTGGTGGTGGTGGTAGACCAGGCTACTGGTTGTGGTGGACCAGGCTGGTGGTGGTGGTAGACCAGGCTGGTGGTGGTGGTAGACCAGGCTGATGGTGGTGGTAGACCAGGCTGATGGTGGTTGGTGGTAGACCAGGCTGATGGTGGTGGTAGACCAGGCTGGTGGTGGTGGTAGACCAGGCTGGTGGTGGTGTTAGACCAGGGTGTCACTGGTGGTGGCAGACCAGGTTGTCACTGGTGGTGGCAGACCAGGTTGTCACTGGTGGTATTAGGCCAGACCGCGGGTTCCATGACGCTCAGGAGAGAGAAAACAAATTTCATATTTGGTTGGTACTGTGTTTCCCTGCACAACATTGATAAACATTGTGTTCTTGGTAAGAGAGCGAGACCTTTTTTACAGTGGATCCTGCGCTCAGTGTTGAGTCTTCACAGATTATTCAACATCTTACCAGAAGATATCAGAAACACTGCTGGAACAAGTGTAGCAGTCTTCAAGAGGAAACTGGACAAGTATTTTCACCAGGTGCCACGTCAACCAGGTTGTGATGGATATGTGGGGCAGCGGGCATCCAGCAGCAACAGCCTGATTGACCAATATAGCACCAGACGTGTAGACAGCCTGTACTGTCAGAACACACAGCCTAGCCGTCTGCTCTGACTAGTTCATATTTCGCGGCATTTAGGTGCTGCCCTCTGTAGGCTCACCCAGGTCAGTGGGAGGCTGAGCCCATTCGCCCTCACTCCTAGGCCGACCCACTTGATAGACACAAGTGCTCCCCCTCCACGGACTGGCTTGCGGTCACTCCCTCACACTGCCCGTTGTGTAGTGAAACCCAGTCTGGGGACGCCCAGTCTAACCTTCACTCTAACTAAGCGCTGATGGCCAGGAGGTGACGGGCAACGAGCTCTACTACGAGGTCGATCAGGACAAGAGACCGACCCCGGGGAGAATGTGCTACGGAAACCACCGGTTTCCAACGATTCCAGGCACTGTGCATACTCTGAAACAGAGTAGCACGTAGTGGATCCTAAGCGCACGCCCCAGAAGGGCACATCCACTCCGTTGAATTCTGCTTTCCACTCAGCTGGATCTAAGCGGATCCTAAGGTCTGTATGGTTTTGAACCCTGTGAGCAGGTCACCAGGGAAAACAATACTATCTACGACTAAGAATTTTGCGGACAGCTTGTGACCCTGGACCGCAAATTCTAACGTTGTACGACCACGAACCGTCAGCGGATTACCTGAGACTCCTCTCAAGGTCTGAATGACAGACGGCTCTGTCAACATACCTCACCTATGCTATTTGTGCTTGGGGATCAACTGCAGCAACACACCTTAAGCCAATAATAACCCAACAAAAAGCTGCAGTAAGAATAATCACTAAATCCCATCCCTGGCAGCACACCCCCCCACTCTTCAAAGATCTAAACTTACTCCCAGTTCAGTACATCCACACTTACTACTGTGCAATCTATATCTACAGGGCCTTAAACTCTAATATCAACCTTGACCTAAAACGCTTTCTTGATAGTTGACAGAACCCACAGGCATAACACCAGACACAAACATCTCTACGACATTCCCCGTGTCCGACTAAACCTTTACAAAAATTCAATGTATGTCAAAGGCCCTAAAATCTGGAATACCCTACCTGAGAACTCTAGAACTGCAGACACATTCATCACCTTCAAAACTACCATTAGAAAACATCTTATCTCCCTGATACACCACGTCAACTAACTACACGAATACCACCTGGTGGTTCACACTTACACTC
The DNA here is from genome assembly GCF_038502225.1 of Cherax quadricarinatus. Classification (NCBI taxonomy): domain Eukaryota; kingdom Metazoa; phylum Arthropoda; class Malacostraca; order Decapoda; family Parastacidae; genus Cherax; species Cherax quadricarinatus. The sequence continues at coordinate 35,462,806 of NC_091317.1, read as the reverse complement.
GCTCACTCATTTGACCATAAACAGAAATATTAATCTCAGTCTTAAAATAATGAATCCTGTGATACTCCAATACTGAAACTATATACTGTGCCAAAACAAAAGCATTCACTTTGCTAAACTCATAAACTAGTATTTAGTCACTTAGCCATAAGACCAACTTACCTCATAATTTGTAATATTTTACAATTAAGAATAAAACTAAGTATGCCCGAAATGCCTAGCCATGCTAAGCGTTCTAGTGGTACACTCTGTAATCACAATTTTACTACATGTAAACCAAACAATAACCAAATTTCTGTAAACTCAGCATTGTAATCCTTATAGAGAATAAACTTTGAATTTGAACATGGCCGCGTGAAGGCCAATGTCTCGGAAAAGAGTGGAGCGGACAATGTTAACCACCGAACCTGTATCTAGGAAAAGCTGGACAGGCTTATAGTGGACAGTGGACTCGATGAGCGGTCCACACAGGTTGTCATACCGAACATGAAGGCATGACAGGCCGACGAAATCCCCGGAGTCACAGCTGCTTGAGGCTCGACACTTGTTGACGAGGCTCGACCTGGAAGGTACGATACGAGTCTCGGCAACAACGTCAAGACACTCTGTTTCCTCACTGTCGGCAAGTGTATCACTGCCCAGGGCGGCGAATGCATTGCGGACAGGGACGGAATAAAGCGACTCCGACAGGGTTACTATGTCTTTCGCTGGTTTCGCGGACGCGCCTCTTCCCCCGAACTAGTGGAAGGGCTTCTACTAGCACGTCCACGGCTGTATCATTGCTACCTACGCTACCTTCATCGGCACTAAACCGCTGTTCAGCAGCAAGAACAGCAATAACAGACGAGCCTGGCCGGGCTCCGGGAGTAGGAAGACTCGAAACTCATCAGAGGTATGGTGGCAAACTTTCTCACTCTATTGTGTGTGTGTGTGTGTGTGTGTGTGTGTGTGTGTGTGTGTGTGTGTGTGTGTGTGTGTGTGTGTGTGTGTGTGTGACAAATACTGAAATCCCAGTACGACTCTGTGTTTAGTGAGCCACTAATCAGTCTGAGGATCGACGACCCAAATGATTTCTTCATGAATGAGCCTCATAACTCCATAAATGTATGCCTGATTTCCGACATTACCCTAACTCGATAAACTTCGAAAAAGCCATTGACATGCCCATGCACTCAGCCCTGGGCCCAGACTCGTGGAACTCTGTTTTCATTAAGAACTGCAAGAAACCCCTCTCGCGTGCCATAAGTACACTATGGAGGAGGAGCTTGGACATAGGTGAAATTCCACAGTCACTTAAAACAACGGATATAGCCCCACTTCATAAAGGTGGCAGCAAAGCATTAGCTAAGAACTATAGACCAATAGTTCTGACGTCCCACATCATAAAAATCTTTGAAAGAGTGCTAAGAAGCAGGATTGCAAATCACCTGGATTCCCAAAATCTGCACAATCCAGGACAACATGGGTTCAGGGCTGGTCGCACCTGCCTCTCACAACTACTGGATCACTATGATATGGCCTTGGATGCACTGGAAGAAAATCAGAATGCAGATGTAATATACAGACTTTGCAAAAGCATTTGACAAATGCGATCATGGCGTAATAGCGCACAAAACACGGGCTAAAGGAATAACTGGGAAAGTGGGGAGATGGATCTTCAACTTCCTAACAAATCGAACACAGAGTAGTGGTCAACAGAGTTAAATCGGAGGCTGCCATATTGAAGAGCTCTGTTCCACAGGGCACAGTACTCGCCTCATCCTCATATCAGACATAGAGATATACACCACAGCACCGTATCATCCTTTGCGGATGATACTAGGATCTGCATGAGGCTGTCATCTGCTGAGGACGCGGTTAACCTCCAAGAAGATATAAACAAAGTTTTCCAGTGGGCAACGGTAAACAATATGATGTTCAATGAGGACAAATTCCACCTACTCCGTTATGGAAAACTGGAGGAGATAATAACTAGAACAGAGTATACTACAAACTCTAGCCATACAATAGAGCGGAAAAATAATGTAAGCGACCTGGGAGTAGTAATGTCTGAGGATCTCACTTTCAAGGATCACAACAGTGCCACGATCACAAGTGCAAAGAAAATGATAGGATGGATAATGAGAACGTTCAAAACGAGAGATGCCAAGCCAGTGATGATCCTTTTCAAATCACTTGTTCTCTCTAGGCTGGAATACTGCTGTACATTAACATCTCCATTCAAAGCAGGTGAAATCGCAGATCTAGAGAGTGTACAGAGATCCTTTACTGCACGTATAAGTTCTGTCAAGCACCTTAACTACTGGGAACGCTTGGAAGCACTTGACTTGTACTCGTTGGAACGCAGGAGGGAGAGATATATCATAATCTACACTTGGAAAATCTTTGAAGGAATGGTCCCAAATCTGCACACAGAAATCACTCCCTACGAAAGTAAAAGACTGGGCAGGCGGTGCAAAATACCCCAATTCAAAGTAGGGGCGCCATTGATACACTAAGAGAAAACACCATAAGTATCCGGGGCCCAAGACTGTTCAACAGCCTCCCATCAAGCATTAGGGGAATTACCAATGAACCCCTGGCTGCCTTCAAGAGAGAGCTGGACAGATACCTAAAGTCAGTGCCGGATCAGCCGGGCTGTGGCTCGTACGTTGGACTGCGGCCAGCAGTAACAGCCTGGGTGATCAGGCCCTGACCCACCGGGAGGCCTGGTCGTGGACCGGACCGCGGGGGCGTTGATCCCGGAATAACCTCCAGGTAACCTCCAGACACACACACACACACACACACACACACACACACACACTACAAACCTCACTCAAGGAAAAAGATCTTGGGGTGAGTATAACACCAGGCACATCTCCTGAAGCGCACATCATCCAAATAACGGCTGCAGCATATGGGCGCCTAGCAAACCTCAGAACAGCATTCCGACATCTTAATAAGGAATCGTTCAGGACCCTGTACACCGTGTACGTTAGGCCCATATTGGAGTATGCGGCACCAGTTTGGAACCCACACCTAGCCAAGCACGTAAAGAAACTAGAGAAAGTGCAAAGGTTTGCAACAAGACTAGTCCCAGAGCTAAGAAGTATGTCCTACGAGGAGAGGTTAAGGGAAATCAACCTGACGACACTGGGGGACAGGAGAGATAGGGGGGACATGATAAAGACATACAAAATACGAGAGGAATTGACAAGGTGGACAAAGACAGGATGTTCCAGAGATTGGACACAGTAACAAGGGGACATAGTTGGAAGTTGAAGACACAGATGAATCACAGGGATGTTAGGAAGTATTTCTTCAGCCACAGAGTAGTCAGTGAGTGGAATAGTTTGGGAAGCGATGTAGTGGAGGCAGGATCCATACATAGCTTTAAGCAGAGTTACGATAAAGCTCACGGTTCAGGGAGAGTGACCTAGTAGCGATCAGTGAAGAGGCGGGGCCAGGAGCTCGGACGCGACCCCTGCAACCTCAACTAGGTAAGTACGTACACACACACACACACACACACACACACACACACAGACACACACACACACACACGGGCCAGGAGCTTGGACTCGACCCCTACAACCACAACTAGGTGAGTACACACACACAAACACACACACACACACACACACACACACACACACACACACACACACACACACACACACACAGGCCTAGTGTCTAATCGACATGTGCCTAGGACAGGACAAAATGGTAGCTAACAGGAGAGACGAGTCACAGTGTGTGTGTGTGTGTGTGTGTGTGTCCATCCATCAGTGTTGGTGTCGCCATATAGTAACGACACAATTAATCACAATCTTCCACCATTGACCAGACGCTCCTGGCTGGTGATGTTCGTATTGCATCCCGTTATTTAAATAATTTCCCAGTAATTCCGTGAACTTTTTTTTCTTCAATGTTGAGCAAATGTTTTGAAACGGTGCGTACGTTAAATATAGAGAGAAGCGGAAATGTTTGCTTATGTGTAACAAATATTAGTGTTAGTGTACACTTGTGACTCTGTGATTGTGATGTGGTTGTCTGTGTTGGACTGAGTGCGTTACGGCGCTATCACCCTCATTATCTGTTGTGGTATGCTGCTGTGATAATATATTACACATAGCACCACTGTAGTCAGTGTAGCGAGTGTTGGTGTTAGTGTTGGTGGTGGTAGTGTGAGTGTTGGTGTTAGTGTTGTTGGTGGTAGTGTGAGTGTATATATCGCCTGCCTCCTCACCTCACAAATATTACCGTACACTTAACCAATACAGGTGGGTGATTTGTACACTCTTAATGTGTTAACCTTTGTGTCTGTAACCATTTAAAACCTTTGTATCTGTAACCATCTAACAACATTTTTATGTATAACCATCTAACAACCTTTGTATCCATTTATACCCATCTAAAAACCTGTGTGTACAGTGCTGGTCACAGCATTATGCCGCCCCTCCCCCACGTACCAAAACACAAACACACACACATGAAAGATAGATATATGTATATATATATATCGTGCCGAATAGGCAGATCTTGCGATCTTGGCTTAAATAGCAACGCTCATCTTGCCATATAGGACAAGCGAAAATTTGAGTATGCAATAAATTCGCCAAAATCATTCTGAACCTAACGAAAAAAATATATTTTGCTGTGTTTGTTTAGTATTTAATTATTGTAAACCAATCTAAAATATATTTAGTTGGGTTATGCTAAAATAAATTGTTCTTGTTATAATAAGGTTAGGTAAGTTTTCTAAGATTCTTTTGGTGCAAAATTATAAATTTTTACATTAACATTAATGAAAAAAATATATCTTTAAACGTACAAGAAAATTTTTTAGAAAGGACTTAATTTTAAATGAGTTCTTGCTAATTGACCAGTTTTACCTATTCGGCACGACATTTTATTATATATATATATATATATATATATATATATATATATATATATATATATATATATATATATATATATATATATATATATATAAAATGTCCTGCCGAATAGGCAGAACTTGCGATCTTGGCTTAAATAGCAACGCTCATCTTGGCATATAAGACATGCGAAAATTTGTGTATGCAATAATTTCGCCAAAATCATTCTGAACCTAACGAAAAAACTATATTAATCACATCCCTCAGCTGTGTAGGAAGACTCTCAAACAAATTCTTGAGGGCTTGGGGAGGTACATTATTCCAAACCATACCACGGGTGGGGATAGAACCGCGATCAGAGAGTCTCAAAACTCCAGACCGTCGCGTTAGCCACTGGACCAGCTAGCTAACCTTCCGATGGTGTAGAAATATACCTAGTTGGACGAATCTTATTGTGGCTAGCTGGCCCAGTGGCTAACGCGACGGTCTGGAGTTTTGAGACTCTGATCGCGGTTCTATCCCCGCCCGTGGTATGGTTTGCAATCGTGTCATTACGATTTCGTAAGTTATATTATTCCATGTAGAGCAGCCTCCAGCCGCAGGATGGAACTGATATCCTTGCCCAGTAAACTTCGTTTCACTATTGATCACAGGTTCTCAATAGGGTTTAGATCTGGGGAATTGCCTGGGCAGTCATTAAAGAACTTCACTTTACCGTCCTTAAGCCACAGAACTACATATTTGGTGATATGACAAGGTGCACCGTCCTGCATAAAAACCGTAGCCCCACACTTGTCAAGCGCCTCGGGTAATTTGTCACGCAATAATTCCAGGTAATTATACTGGTTCATATATTGGTTTTTGGGAAGCACAATGTGTTCAATGCTGAGCACTGAAACACCCTCAAACCATTGTGGGGGGGGGGGTCTAGGTGATTGGTGGTTCCACAGGTGTAGCGTGGGTCTAGACTCTAGAGGATCACTACCTCTGGGCCGATACACGTCCGCCACGGTTACAGGTGACTGTGAAGGTTCCTTCATCACTCCAAAGTACTTCAGACCACTGTTGAGGACTCCAGTGAAGATATTTCTTTGAATAATCCAGCTTACGTTTCTTGTGTGGCTTGGAGAGGATCGGTTTCTTAACCTGGCGGTGACTATTATAGCCCAGTTCTGACACATGTCTGTTAACGATTCTTACAGACACCTCTGAGAGAAGATGTGGGTTTTCTCTCAATTATCTAGCAGTTATTCTAGGTGTATTCTCTAACTGCTTCTTAAACATAGTTAAGGTACGAGCAGATGTCTTCTTCAAGGGGCCAGGATGAGGTTTGGCAGACGGTAACTTGACACTGTCACCAGCCTTGGAACGCTGCACCCAGTTCCTCACTGAATGCTCGCACACACCAACATTCTCCACTATTTCTTTCATTTGTTGCTCAGCTTTGTGAAGCCCTGTGATTTAAGCTATAGTTTCAGGTGTTAAAGACTTCCTTTTAACTCATAATCAAATATGTATAGCCCCAAAATCAAAGGGAAAACTGGACAAAAGATGGGGCGGATGAGAAACAAAAGTGCAACACTTCCTCTCACCACGGCAGCCACGTAAACACTGAGGAATCACTGTGGAGCGTGGCGGCAGGCTGTAACGTCATACTAACGGCTGCTACCTGGCATAATGTACTGACGAAAAAAGACTCCCCTGTATGGTAGGCCTTTGATTTTCATCACAGCATTATGCCGGGGCGCTCACCCAGCATAATGCCATGATCTAGCACTGTATATATCTTTCCTTCTAAGAACCTCTGTATATATATCTAACCATACAGACTCTATATCTAACCATTTTAAATACTGTGTCTGTATCTAACCATCTTACAGTCTGTATGTATATGTGTGTGTGGGCCCCCGCGCGTTCACTCTCGCCTATTTGAGGTTGCAGGGATAGATTCACAGATGCTGGTCCCGCCTCTTAACTCGCCACTTGACAAATTCACTCCCTCGTAGCTTCGTGGGTCCTGTCGTATGGAGCCTGCGGTACCTCACCACTTATACATCGAGATCATTCCACTTCTCGACTACTGTGAAACTGAACAAATACTTTCTGACATCCCTGGTTTTCACGTGTCTTGAAATTCCAGCTGCGCCCCTGTGTACTTGTTTCCGAAAATTGAACAGGTTATCCCTGTCTACGCTATTAGTTTCCCTGAGTATTTTGTATGTTGTTCTGTCTTCCTTGGTTCTTTTGTCCTCAAATGTCGTAAAATTCAGTTCTGTTACCCTCTCTTCATAGCTAACTCTTAGCTCTAGAACAAGCCACCTTGCATACTTTTGCACTTTCTACAATTTCTTAATATGCCTTTTCAGGTGTTAGTTCCATGCTGGTGCTTCTCATTCCAAGATGGTCCAGACATGTGTTAGGTAAAGTTTGTCAGGAAACAGGACAAATATTACCTGACGCGGGTTTTAGTCATATGATGACCCGCCACTGGAGCTTTTGGTCATCTGACAAGAGGCCTTCCGCTGGCTTACCGGTCCACCAATTTAAAAATTAATGGTTATTATTATAAACATTCTTAAAAAGACATGTGTTGTATAAAGGACCCAGAATAACTGCTGAGATTCCTTACGTTTAGATTTTCCAGACAGGCATTAGCTGCTGAGATTATTCGGCTGATGCGATACAATAGACACCACGCTAACTCCCTGAGTCTTTCACTTTGAGTGAAGTCTTTAGCCTCTGTACTCCATTTCCGGTCTTCCTCCTTCACCAATCTTCATAACCTTGCATTTGCAGAAGTTCAATTCAAGCAGCCATTTGTGTATGACCAGTCTTATGATTTGTTCAGATCCGTTGGCTGTCTTTCCTTGTCCTCATCTGCTTTTATTCTTATCAGTTTTACACCATCTGCAAACAGAAACATATCTGACTCAGTATCATCTGGAATGTCATTCACATAACCAGAAACAGTTCTGGTCCTAATACCAATCCTTGCGGAACACAATCTCCCCCCCCCCCACCACCACGAGAAAGATAGATTATGGAGAGAGAGAGAAAGCAAGCAAGCAAGCAAGCAAGCAAGCAAGCAAGAGAGCGATCCTGACAGCAGTGACATCATGACTATTCAATGTTCACCTGTGTCCTGTTCTAGGTATTGCGTTGCTGTGTGTGTGCCTAATTTCACTACCACGTGTGTGACACTATCACGTGTGACACTTTAAAAGGGTGACATCATTACGTGTGTGACACTACACAGTGTGAAATATACCACGTGTGCATACCACTGTGGGGACACTATCCCTGCTAACACACCACGGTGACCTGTGGGTTCCCTGCTTACACGGTGACTTTCATTCACGGGGAAACTTGACGTGTTCCCCATATCATGTCCCTCATTTAAAATGGACCAATGTTATCATTGTGGGGGATCTATACTCGGTGTGTGACCCGGGGCCCTGCCCGACCTATACCAGTAAAACTACACCACGTGTGACACATACCACGTGGGGACACCACACCCTGTGACACTATACCACGTGTGACACTATACCACGTGTGACACTATACCACGTGTGACACTATACCACGTGTGACACTATACCACGTGTGACACTATACCACGTGTGACACTATACCACGTGTGTGACACTACACGTGTGACACTACATGTGTGACACTACACGTGTGTGACACTATACCACGTGTGACACTACACGTGTGTGACACTATACCACGTGTGACACTACACGTGTGTGACACTATACCACGTGTGACACTACACGTGTGACACTATACCACGTGTGTGACACTACACGTGTGTGACACTATACCACGTGTGTGACACTACACCACGTGTGTGACACTATACCACGTGTGACACTACACGTGTGTGACACTATACCACGTGTGTGACACTACACGTGTGTGACACTACACCACGTGTGTGACACTACACGTGTCACACTATACCACGTGTGTGACACTATACCACGTGTGACAATACACGTGTGTGACACTATACCACGTGTGAGACACACCACGTGTGTGACACTACACGTGTGTGACACTACACGTGTGTGACACTACACGTGTGACACTACACCACGTGTGACACTACACCACGTGTGTGACACTATACCGTGTGACACTACACGTGTGACACTATACCACGTGTGTGACACTATACAACGTGTGACACACCACGTGTGTGACACTACACCACGTGTGTGACACTACACCACGTGTGAGACACTACACCACGTGTGTGTGACACTACACCACGTGTGTGTGACACTACACCTACGTGTGTGTGACACTACACCTACGTGTGTGTGAGACACTACACCACGTGTGTGTGTGTGACACTACACCACGTGTGTGACATGCGTGACACTACACCACGTGTGTGACACTACACGTGTGACACTACACGTGTGACACTACACGTGTGTGACACTACACGTGTGTGACACTACACGTGTGTGACACTACACGTGTGTGACACTACACCACGTGTGTGACACTATACCACGTGTGTGACACTACACCACGTGTGTGACACTACACGTGTGACACTATACCACGTGTGACACTATACCACGTGTGACACTACACATGTGTGACACCATACCACGTGTGTGACACTACACGTGTGTGACACTATACCACGTGTGACACTATACCACGTGTGACACTACACGTGTGACACTACACCACGTGTGACACTACACCACGTGTGACACTATACCACGTGTGACACTATACCACGTGTGACACTATACCACGTGTGACACTACACCACGTGTGACACTATACCACGTGTGACACTACACGTGTGTGACACTATACCACGTGTGTGACACTATACACTACACCACGACACTACAACACGTGTGACACTACATACACACGTACACCACGTGTGACACTACACGTGTGTGACACTATACCACGTGTGACACTATACCACGTGTGACACTACACGTGTGACACTATACCACGTGTGACACTATACCACGTGTGTGACACTATACCACGTGTGTGACACTACACGTGTGACACTATACCACGTGTGTGACACTACACCACGTGTGACACTATACCACGTGTGACCCTAAGCGTGTGTGACACTACACGTGTGACACTATACCACGTGTGTGACACTACACCACGTGTGTGACACTATAGTACGTGTGTGACACTACACCACGTGTGTGACACTACACGTGTGACACTATACCACGTGTGTGACACTACACGTGTGTGACACTATACCACGTGTGTGACACTACACCACGTGTGACACCACCACTTATGTGACACTATACCACGTGTGACACACCACGTGTGTGACACTATACCGTGTGTGACACTATACCACGTGACACTATACCACGTGTGTGACACTATACCACGTGTGTGACACTACACGTGTGAGACACTACACCACGTGTGTGACACTACACCACGTGTGACACTACACGTGTGTGACACTACACGTGTGACACTACACCACGTGTGACACTACACGTGTGTGACACTATAACACGTGTTACACTACACGTGTGTGACACTACACGTGTGACACTATACCACGTGTGTGACACCACGTGTGTGACACTACACGTGTGTGACACACGTGTGACACTATACCACGTGTGTGACTACCACGTGTGACACTATACCACGTGTGTGACACTATACCACGTGACACTATACCACGTGACACTATACCACGTGTGACACTATACCACGTGTGTGACACTATACCACGTGTGACACTATACCACGTGTCACACTATGCCACGTGTGTGACACTATACCACGTGTGACACTATACCACGTGTGTGACACTACACCACGTGTGACACTACACGTGTGACACTATACCACGTGTGACACTACACGTGTGACACTACACGTGTGTGACACTACACCACGTGTGACACTACACGTGTGACACTATACCACGTGTGTGACACTACACCACGTGTGTGACACTATACCACGTGTGTGACACTACACCACGTGTGTGACACTATACCACGTGTGACACTACACGTGTGTGACACTATACCACGTGTGACACTATACCACGTGTGTGACACTACACGTGTGTGACACTACACCACGTGTGTGACACTACACCACGTGTGACACTACACGTGTGTGACACTATACCACGTGTGTGACACTATACCACGTGTGTGACACTATACCACGTGTGACACTATACCACGTGTGTGACACTATACCACGTGTGTGACACTACACGTGTGACACTATACCACGTGTGACACTACACGTGTGTGACACTATACCACGTGTGTGACACTACACGTGTGTGACACTACACCACGTGTGACACTATACGTGTGTGACACTATACCACGTGTGTGTGTGACACCTACGTGTGACACTGTACCACGTGTGACACTATACCACGTGTGACACTGTACCACGTGTGACACTATACCACGTGTGACACTACCGCGTGTGACACTATACCACGTGTGACACTATACCACGTGTGACACTATACCACGTGTGACACTATACCACGTGTGTGACACTATACCACGTGTGACACTACACGTGTGTGACACTATACCACGTGTGTGACACTATACCACGTGTGTGACACTATACCACGTGTGACACTATACCACGTGTGTGACACTACACCACGTGTGACACTATACCACGTGTGACACTACACGTGTGTGACTATACCACGTGTGTGACACTATACCACGTGTGACACTACACGTGTGACACTACAGGTGTGTGACACTACACGTGTGACACTACACCACGTGTGTGACTATACCACGTGTGACACTACACGTGTGACACTACACCGTGTGTGACACTATACCACGTGTGACACTATACCTGTGACACTATACCACGTGTGACACTACACGTGTGTGACACTATACCACGTGTGTGACACTATACCACGTGTGACACTACACCACGTGTGACACTATACCACGTGTGTGACACTATACCACGTGTGACACTATACCACGTGTGTGACACTATACCACGTGTGACACTACACGTGTGTGACACTACACGTGTGTGACACTACACCACGTGTGACACTACACCACGTGTGACACTACACGTGTGACACTATACCACGTGTGACACTATACCACGTGTGTGACACTACACCACGTGTGTGGCAGTATACCACGTGTGTGACACTACACGTGTGTGGCACTATACCACGTGTGACTACACGTGTGTGACACTACACGTGTGACACTATACCACGTGTGTGACACTATACCACGTGTGTGACACTATACCACGTGTGTGACACTACACCACGTGTGTGACACTACACCACGTGTGTGACACTACACGTGTGTGACACTATACCACGTGTGTGACACTATACCACGTGTGTGACACTACACGTGTGACACTATACCACGTGTGTGACACTATACCGTGTGTGACACTACACGTGTGACACTATACCACTTGTGTGACACTATACAACGTGTGACACACCACGTGTGACACTATACCACGTGTGTGACACTACACCACGTGTGAGACACTACACGTGTGTGACACTACACCACGTGTGTGATACTACACGTGTGACACTACATGTTTGTGACACTACAAGTGTGTGACACTACACCACGTGTGTGACACTACACCACGTGTGTGACACTATACCACGTGTGTGACACTACACGACGTGTCACTACACGTGTGACACTATACCACGTGTGTGACACTACACCACGTGTGTGACACTACACCACGTGTGTGACACTACACGTGTGTGACACTACACCACGTGTGACACCACGTGTGTGTGACGCAACTCACGTGGACATACACGACGTGCACTACAGTTGGCATATACGGTGTGGCACGCACCACAGTGTGGATTACTACACCATGTGTGTGGACATCGGGGTTGACACTACAACGTGTGCGAACCCAAACACTGTGTGACATACCGTGATTACTCACATTATGCGGAACTGTACGTGGTTTTGTGACATCTATAACCACGGGGGTGCCACCACGGACACTATACCTGGGTATTTGCGTGCATAAGTAGCAGTGATTACTGCGACCAACCTTACTACGTAGACGTAGTAGCAGTGATTACTGCGACCACCCTTACTACGTAGACGTAGCAGTGATTCTCAGTAGTAGTAACCAGTTACCAGTCTCAGTTTGTATTACTACTACTGAGACTGGTAACTGGTTACTACTACGGAGATGATTACTGCGACCACCCTTACTACGTAGACGTAGTAGCAGTGATTACTGCGACCAACCTTACTACGTAGACGTAGTAGCAGTGATTACTGCGACCAACCTTACTACGTAGACGTAGTAGCAGTGATTACTGCGACCAACCTTACTACGTAGACGTAGTAGCAGTGATTACTGCGACCAACCTTACTACGTAGACGTAGTAGCAGTGATTACTGCGACCAACCTTACTACGTAGACGTAGTAGCAGTGATTACTGCGACCACCCTTACTACGTAGACGTAGTAGCAGTGATTACTGCGACCAACCTTACTACGTAGACGTAGTAGCAGTGATTACTGCGACCACCCTTACTACGTAGACGTAGCAGTGATTACTGCGACCACCCTTACTACGTAGACGTAGTAGCAGTGATTACTGCGACCAACCTTACTACGTAGACGTAGTAGCAGTGATTACTGCGACCAACCTTACTACGTAGACGTAGTAGCAGTGATTACTGCGACCACCCTTACTACGTAGACGAAGTAGCAGTGATTACTGCGACCAACCTTACTACGTAGACGTAGTAGCACTGATTACTGCGACCAACCTTACTACGTAGACGTAGTAGCAGTGATTACTGCGACCACCCTTACTACGTAGACGTAGTAGCAGTGATTACTGCGACCACCCTTACTACGTAGACGTAGCAGTGATTACTGCGACCACGCTTACTACGTAGACGTAGTAGCAGTGATTACTGCGACCAACCTTACTACGTAGACGTAGTAACAGTGATTACTGCGACCAACCTTACTACGTAGACGTAGTAGCAGTGATTACTGCGACCACCCTTACTACGTAACGTAGTAGCAGTGATTACTGCGACCAACCTTACTACGTAGACGTAGTAGCAGTGATTACTGCAGCCTACCTTACTACGTAGACGTAGTAGCAGTGATTACTGCTGCCTACCTTACTACGTAGACGTAGTAGCAGTGATTACTGCTGCCTACCTTACTACGTAGACGTAGTAGCGGTGATTACTGCTGCCTACGTTACTACGTAGACGTAGTAACAGTGATTACTGCGACCAACCTTACTACGTAGACGTAGTAGCAGTGATTACTGCGACCAACCTTACTACGTAGACGTAGTAGCAGTGATTACTGCGACCACCCTTACTACGTAGACGTAGTAGCAGTGATTACTGCTGCCTACCTTACTACGTAGACGTAGTAGCAGTGATTACTGCTGCCTACCTTACTACGTAGACGTAGTAGCAGTGATTACTGCTGCCTACCTTACTACGTAGACGTAGTAGCAGTGATTACTGCGACCAACCTTACTACGTAGACGTAGTAGCAGTGATTACTGCGACCAACCTTACTACGTAGACGTAGTAGCAGTGATTACTGCGACCAACCTTACTACGTAGACGTAGTAGCAGTGATTACTGCAGCCTACCTTACTACGTAGACGTAGTAGCAGTGATTACTGCTGCCTACCTTACTACGTAAACGTAGTAGCAGTGATTACTGCTGCCTACCTTACTACGTAGACGTAGTAGCAGTGATTACTGCTGCCTACCTTACTACGTAGACGTAGTAGCAGTGATTACTGCTGCCTACCTTACTACGTAGACGTAGTAGCAGTGATTACTGCTGCCTACCTTACTACGTAGACGTAGTAGCAGTGATTGCTGCCTACCTTACTACGTAGATGTAGTAGCAGTGATTACTGCTGCCTACCTTACTATGTAGACGTAGCAGTGATTACTGCTGCCTACCTTACTACGTAGAGAACACAACATGCAGGCTACATTACTGCTGCCTACCTTACTACGTAGAGAACACAACATGCAGGCTACATTACTGCTGCCTACCTTACTACGTAGAGAACACAACATGCAGGCTACATTACTGCTGCCTACCTTACTACGTAGAGAAAACAACATGCAGGCTACATTACTGCTGCCTACCTTACTACGTAGAGAACACAACATGCAGGCTACATTACTGCTGCCTACCTTACTACGTAGAGAACACAACATGCAGGCTACATTACTGCTGCCTACCTTACTACGTAGAGAAAACAACATGCAGGCTACATTACTGCTGCCTACCTTACTACGTAGAGAACACAACATGCAGGCTACATTACTGCTGCCTACCTTACTACGTAGAGAACACAACATGCAGGCTACATTACTGCTGCCTACCTTACTACGTAGAGAAAACAACATGCAGGCTACATTACTGCTGCCTACCTTACTACGTAGAGAACACAACATGCAGGCTACATTACTGCTGCCTACCTTACTACGTAGAGAACACAACATGCAGGCTACATTACTGCTGCCTACCTTACTACGTAGAGAAAACAACATGCAGGCTACATTACTGCTGCCTACCTTACTACGTAGAGAACACAACATGCAGGCTACATTACTGCTGCCTACCTTACTACGTAGAGAACACAACATGCAGGCTACATTACTGCTGCCTACCTTACTACGTAGAGAACACAACATGCAGGCTGATGTTGATCATGATAATTTGTCTGAGTCACCCTCATTACAAGTCTTCTAAGCACATGAGTGTGTGTGTACACTCACCTATATGTGGTTGCAGGGATCGACTCACAGCTCCCGGCACAGCCTCTTTGCTAGTCGCTACTGGTCACATACTTCGCGCTCTAAGAGGTTTATCATACTTCGTAAAGCTGTGTATGAATCCTACCTCCATCATTTCACTTTCCAGGTTGTTGCACTTCCTGACAACTCGAAGCTTAAATAAATACTCCCTAACGTTCCTTTGACTCAGATGAGTTTTCAACTTCCAGTTGTGACCCTTTGTTGCTTTGTCTCGTCTCTGAAGCATTCTGTCCCTATCTATTTTGTCACTTCTTCTCTGTATTTTGTACGCCGTTATCATGTCACCCCCCCTTATCCTATCCTTCCTGTCCTGTAGTGTCATCAGGATGAGTTTCCCTTGCCTCTCCTCATAAGACATACGTCTTAGCTCCGGGACTAGTCTTTTGCACTTCCTCCAATTTCTTAACATGTTTGACAAGATATGGGTTCCATATTGGTGCTGCATACTCCAGTATGGGCCTGACGTAGGTGTATAGTGTCGTCAGTGACTCCTTACTTAGGTGCCGAAAACCTCTTCTTAGGTTTGCCAGACGCGCATTTTCTGCAGCAATTATTTGGTTAACCCTTAAACTGTCCAAACGTAGATCTACGTTTTTTCACCATTTGAAAGTATGTAAAAAAACGTAGCTTCTTTTTATTTTTTTACATTTGAAAACGTGTAAAAATCTTTAATCTACCTTTTTTTGTTATATTTGAAAATATGTAAAAAACGTAGATGTACTTTTGGAGCACAACATGTGAACACAGATCTGTTTGGACAGTTTAAGGGTTAATATGCGCCTCAGGGGATAGGCTCTGTATATGCACCCTCAGGGTTTTTTTCTTTGAGTGAAGTTTGCAGCGTTTGCCCCGCAGCCACCCGGAGCCTGTACTCCGTCTGCGGTCTTTTCCACAAACTTTGCGCTTGGTAGGATTAAACTCTTGTTGTTCACTACAGTCAGCAGTACCTTGTTGTTCACTACAGTCAGCAGTACCTTGTTGTTCACTACACTCAGCAGCACCTTGTTGTTCACTACAGTCAGCAGTACCTTGTTGTTCACTACAATCAGCAGTACCTTGTTGTTCACTACACTCAGCAGTACCTTGTTGTTCACTACACTCAGCAGCACCTTGTTGTTCACTACAGTCAGCAGTACCTTGTTGTTCACTACAGTCAGCAGCACCTTGTTGTTCACTACACTCAGCAACACCTTGTTGTTCACTACAGTCAGCAGTACCTTGTTGTTCACTACACTCAGCAGTACCTTGTTGTTCACTACACTCAGCAACACCTTGTTGTTCACTACAGTCAGCAGTACCTTGTTGTTCACTACACTCAGCAGTACCTTGTTGTTCACTACACTCAGCAGTACCTTGTTGTTCACTACACTCAGCAGTACCTTGTTGTTCACTACACTCAGCAGTACCTTGTTGTTCACTACACTCAGCAGTACCTTGTTGTTCACTACACTCAGCAGTACCTTGTTGTTCACTACACTCAGCAACACCTTGTTGTTCACTACACTCAGCAGTACCTTGTTGTTCACTACACTCAGCAGCACCTTGTTGTTCACTACACTCAGCAGCACCTTGTTGTTCACTATACTCAGCAGCACCTTGTTGTTCACTATACTCAGCAGCACCTTGTTGTTCACTATACTCAGCAGCACCTTGTTGTTCACTATACTCAGCAGCACCTTGTTGTTCACTACACTCAGCAGCACCTTGTTCACTACACTCAGCAGTACCTTGTTCACTACACTCAGCAGTACCTTGTTCACTACACTCAGCAGCACCTTGTTCACTACACTCAGCAGTACCTTGTTCACTACACTCAGCAGCACCTTGTTCACTACAGTCAGCAGTACCTTGTTCACTACAGTCAGCAGTACCTTGTTCACTACAGTCAGCAGTACCTTGTTCACTACAGTCAGCAGTACCTTGTTCACTACAGTCAGCAGTACCTTGTTCACTACAGTCAGCAGCACCTTGTTCACTACAGTCAGCAGTACCTTGTTGTTCACTACAATCAGCAGTACCTTGTTCACTACAGTCAGCAGTACCTTGTTCACTACACTCAGCAGCACCTTGTTGTTCACTACAATCAGCAGTATCTTGTTGTTCACTACAATCAGCAGTACCTTGTTGTTCACTACAACCAGCAGTACCTTGTTGTTCACTACAATCAGCAGTACCTTGTTGTTCACTACAATCAACAGTACCTTGTTCACTACAGTCAGCAGTACCTTGTTCACTACACTCAGCAGTACCTTGTTGTTCACTACACTCAGCAGTATCTTGTTCACTTCACTCATCAGCACCTTGTTGTTCACTACACTCAGCAGTATCTTGTTCACTTCACTCATCAGCACCTTGTTGTTCACTACACTCAGCAGTACCTTGTTCACTACACTCAGCAGTACCTTGTTGTTCACTACACTCAGCAGTACCTTGTTGTTCACTACACTCAGCAGTATCTTGTTCACTTCACTCATCAGCACCTTGTTCACTACACTCAGCAGTACCTTGTTCACTACACTCAGCAGTACCTTGTTCACTACACTCAGCAGCACCTTGTTCACTACAGTCAGCAGTACCTTGTTCACTACAGTCAGCAGTGCCTTGTTGTTCACTACACTCAGCAGTACCGTGTTCACTACGGTCAGCAGTACCTTTTTGTTCACTACAGTCAGCAGTACCTTGTTGTTCACTACAGTCAGCAGTACCTTGTTGTTCACTACAGTCAGCAGTACCTTGTTGTTCACTACAGTCAGCAGTACCTTGTTCACTACAGTCAGCAGTACCTTGTTGTTCACTACAGTCAGCAGTACCTTGTTGTTCACTACAGTCAGCAGTACCTTGTTGTTCACTACAGTCAGCAGTACCTTGTTGTTCACTACAGTCAGCAGTACCTTGTTGTTCACTACAGTCAGCAGTACCTTGTTGTTCACTACAGTCAGCAGTACCTTGTTGTTCACTACAGTCAG